>NW_010106411.1:27855-49208 GCF_000699245.1 Pterocles gutturalis | reverse complement strand
TGTGCCATATTTTTCCCCCCCCCCCCCCCCCTCCCCCCTTTTGGAAATCGCCTTCCTCCCCTTTCAGGGTGGTACTGCTGTAACCACAGCACACCACTATTACCTCCTTAGTTCCCAGTTAAAATAACCACCAGTCTTTCTTTTTGCACAAAGACCTTATAAAACTCTGTTAATCCACCTGCGGTGTTTGTGTATCTGCGTGTTGCTGGCAGTACTGCCAGCTTTTGTACGACTCTGCGTTCCTGGGAATTCCTGTAAAGACTTAAATGAGAGCAGTGCAGGGTCCGCAGGTTAACGTTCACCCTGGGAGGTGGTTTGATCGCCTCTGGCCTCGGCTTACGGCAGTGGCATGGCTCTGCGGGACGTGCCGGGTGCTTCCCGGGATGCCGGGGTTATCTGAGGACTGGTGCCCCACAGTGTCTGCAGGCTCATGTGCTCGGATGCTGACTGCCGGCGTGACCGGGCAGCTGCCAGCAGGGTTGCAGGGAGCAAAGCGTTGGGATGCAGAGGGGATCACTCGGGTTTCCGCTCGGCGGCTGGCAGTGTTAGATCACATCAGTTGCTGATGGAGGGGAGAAAAGAGCCTGTTCCTATAACATTTGGTGAAACAGCAAAATAGGATAGGTTTGAGAAAATGGGATTTTCACTCACAAAAACATTTTTAATGTTGCTCTTTCTCTAATCCTCCTCTTCATTTTGTGTTGGTGCTGTACAGATGCTACATTTTTACATCTAAGACTGAGACAATAGATCTTAATGAAAAAGAAAAGCTCTTTGGGAATAAAATCTGTCTAGAAAGCTTTACACAATAACTGAACTATAGTTGTTTCTGGTGCTGGGAACATGTAATCTTACTTGAGCCTCATGAGATCCTCTGGGGTCCCAGCCTGCACATGTGGAGTTGCTCAGTGGATTTTTCCAAATTTCCAGGGTTTTAGTTCCCCCTTCCTTACTGCAAGTAGGCTAATGATAACAGCAGTCCCCTTGCTACTGAATATTACTAGTTTGTTTATTCATTAAGCTCACATCATGATTTCATTATCCTCTTTGACTCAAGGGGGAGGCACTCAGGCAAGTTTTGGTCAACCGTTATTATGGCAACGTGCGACCGGCGGGACGGCGCGAGAGTCTCACCACCTTCGGCAATGGCCCCTTGTCTGCCAGCGGCACCAGCAAAGCCGGGGCAGGAGGTAGGACATGCTCCTGTCTGTGTCTGCCTGACAAATGGATATCTTAGAAGAGAAATAGGGCTCCCTCCTTCCCCCCCTCCCTCCCCCACCTTCTGTTCTATGAAATCCCTAAAAAGAAGGCACTATCCACATGGATGGGGAACAAGACCTGCTTGCACATGGCTCCTGGCTTTGGAAATGCCAATGTGCTTTAATCCTCCTTGAGGAATTTCACTTTAGGCTGAGTGGAGCATCACTCTTCCGTCTCTGGTCGTGTCAACTGCTTTTCCTCGTGCAGCTGCAAGCAGTGTTCTTTTTCTCCTGACTGCATTTGAGAAAGGACTTTAAAATTAAGCAGGCAGAGCTCTTTATACTTTCCAGACACTGTCTGGTGTTGGCTTGAATTTTGCGACTTTGCTTTGAATGAATGTACTTAGAAAAGCTGATCAGTTTAATATCTGCAATAATATTTGGGAATTGTGCTCATAGAGATGTCAGGTCACTAACCGTATCTGAAACAAAAATGTTTCATTGTATTACAGAGAGACTGCAGGGTAGGATGAGCAAAAATTTGTTTTGAAGTCAGTTATGAAGTGCAGTTTATTTAATTTGAGACCATTGCTAACAAAGTCAATAATGTCAAGCACATTTTGTAAAAACACAGTTCACTGGGTTTGCCTCTTCAGAATAAAGCCTGTGGGTAATCCTGTTGAAAGCAGGCCTCATCACAAACAAGGAAAAAACACCAATTCCCCCCTCTACCTCTCTTTGTACCCCTGAATCCATGCTGTTTCCAGAATCCTCTTCCAACACACCAGCCTTCTTTCCATTTTGTGCTGCTAGTGATGGCAGCAGCAAGAACCCTTTCCCGTTGCCAGCCCAGGCTGTCCTTCCCCAGGACACCTCCTCCCACAGACTCACAGGTGTTAGAGCCGTGTTGAGTGCCCATCTTACAACATGTCCCAGCTGTGCTCTTAAGTTACAAACTCTTCCTTGCAGAAATGCTAGGAGCTGAGCTCAGCACTGTTAATAAACGTGTATGCACCATTCAGGAGAGTTTAATAATTTAACCCAGAAGAGAGGTGCCATCACTGTAGGGTGGAGGGGTTTGGATCTCAGCCTGTTTCTCATGATCACCTTTATAGGAGGAAGCTCTGGATCAAGCTCAATGAGCCGAGGTGAGATGAGTTTGGCAGATGTCCAGTGTCATCTGGATAAAGAAGGGGCATCCAACCTGGTCATAGATCTCATCATGAATGCCACCAGTGACAGAGTCTTCCACGAGAGCATCCTCCTAGCCATTGCCCTTCTGGAAGGTGGGAACACGACAATACAGGTAGGGAAATGGAAAATTTTGAGCTTATAACTAAAATGTGTTGGGAAAGGAAATGATTTTATAAAATCCAGGAAACTTGAGGAGGTTAAGGACATGGGAGGAGAAATGACTCAATGATCTTTGACCTGTAATTAAGGGAAATATTAGTGTCTACTATGCAAAAATTAACTTATTAAATGTTTGCATGGGCTTTGGGTAGTTGAGGTATTTCCCAGGGCAATATAGAGGGAGGTATAACAAAACAGCTTTGTAGCATAAGTTAGTGTGACTAGTAAGTTTAAGCAACTGCAACATGCTCAAAGACTTCTACAGCTAGCTCTTCAGTTTCAGACTGGAATTTAAAATAACAGTGTATGGTACACTCCAGACCACCACCGTTCTCCTGTAATCTTGTTGTCCTTTGATTTAGTTTCCCTAAGTGGGAATTGCACATGGTATGGGTTTTAATGAACATACACCAACTAGCTTGTACGGTATTCTTCCAAACAGAAAGTACAACCTCATGACAAAGCATGCCTACGAAGATTATTGAATGTGTAATATCTTATTCTTTTGACTTACATGTGTTCTGTTTGCAAACCGTCTGTGTGTCTTGGGCAATAGGCTTTATGTGTAGCAATTCCAGAGAGTGTTATCCCTCCACGTCTGAACAAAACAATTGGTGATTTGTGTAGGAAGGTCAATTTTGCAGATTGTTCCTTTCACTCAGAGAAGTGATACATCCAAATGTTTGATGCCATTATAATTTGATGACATTTGTGCTGCATCCTAATTAGGAACATCTATTTAGGTACTTAAAGATAAAACATGCTATCATTTTCAGAAGAGCCTGGGCAAAGAGAACTAAAAAAAGTTGCATGTGTGGCCCAGTATTCCCAGTATGGTATAACCACTCTCCAGTCCTTTATTTTTCTGCCTTGAAAACCAAACTACCCGGAAGATGCCCGTCCCTGGTATTGCTGCAGCAGCTAAGAGCCACTGCCGTGACAATGTTATTCTTACTAGACCTCCTTGGCAACTTCTGGGAGAAATGTTTGATCCATGTTGTGCTTAATCTAATCTAACCATGGGCCATTGCCAAAACAGCCGGTCCTGCTCTGGTTAGCTCTGCTTGTCCCCTCTTTGTACGGGGGGTGCAGCTTCTCGTGCAGCGGTGGAGTGAGTTGAATTAAGTGGCTGATCTGAGGAAACCAGCCTGCCAGTGAAAACTGATTTGATCCCGTAGAAATGTCTGGCTCAAATCTGACCAGAGATGTGCTGAAGAGCAGCTGTGTCCTTGGGGCAGCAGCACGTGGTGAGATTTGATTAAGTGTAATGCAGGGCTGACTAGTTATAATTGATCGCTACGGTTAAAACATGCAGCAGATCTCTACAGCAGCGCCTCTTGTTTTTGTGTAAACTTCTGCTGAGAGGAGGGAACCTTTTGGGGGTCCTTCATTGGTTCTGCAATCAGTACCTTCATTTTTTCCCCTGCATCTGTGTTCTAGATTGAAGCTTCTTTGCAAAAGACAAAGAGGGAATCAAGCGTTTAAAATCCCATGTCACCTTAAAATGCAGTGACAGGTTTAACATTCCTTGGGGAGAGTCACTCCTTTAAATTTCCTGCTCTTCTCCAATGTCAAGGAAGCTGAGTTTTCACCTTCGTAGCTCTCAGGGAGCCTCACGTAACCTCACACTGTCAGGCTGGAAGGATAAAGAACTCTGCACCAGTCTGATGTGGAGAGATCCTTTGCCTGTGCTGGAACCCAGAGCTGACAGACTGAGCAGAGTTGCTCCCGCAGTGTGTGAATCAACGTTGGAAGCAGATTCCTTAGCTCATCTGGTCAGGGAACAGAGAAATCTGCAATCCATCTCTAAAGACACCTTTTTCACCAAAAAGGGAGATTCTTTAGTTTGCATTTGCTGTCTATAGCTGGAGTCTGTGAACTAACTGCAGTTAGGAATGAGCTCTTGGCACAAGGTGCTTAGAGCAAGTGGCGTAACACTGTCCCATCCGCCCCTTACGGCCCTGCCAGTTTCTGTTGCATTCTTGCTTTTATAGATGTTACTTCCACAAACGAGAGTAACTATTTTCCATCCTTTCCCAGTCAGGAATAAGGGCCTAGCAGTTGTCTTTACCTTCAGAAAACGTTCTGGGCAGCCAGCAGTTAGCTGGTGCGTGTGTACGTGCTCTAACGCAGCAGGGATGGGAGGGGGCTCTGGTGCAGGCTGCTTTTAAGTACAGAATGTTTTAGGAACCAAATGACTTGGGATGCCTACAGCTAATGCTGAGAGCTCTGAGGTCTTGGACACACCCAGGAGCTCTTACTCACGCATGCAAAGTTCAGCTGAGACTTGACTGAAAATATCCCATGGAGTGGTTGTACTCTGTGCTATAGCCATCCAGCAACCCAATAGCAAAAGGCGAAAAGGGAGGTTTATCAGAGCACGGAGCTGTTCCCTGACTTCCCTCTGTATCAGTTAATTGGTCGTGGTGCTAGGCAAGGAGAGCACTGGTGCCTTGCTTTTACTGGCTCCAGCAGAGTCAGGGCCCGTGGGGACTACTACAGGGTCAATCAAGAACAACACATAGTCATCGCGCTGATCTTTCAGTAGTATTTGAGTCATGAAAGCCAAGTAAGTAAAACTGCAATGGAAAAAAACACCAGCCACGAAGCTTAACGTTCTGGGAGAACAGCTGGCTCAATGCCGGTGAATCAAAGCAAAGGTGGAGGTTTGGCTGTTGAGTAAAATCACGACTTAGGGTCTGTATCTCCCAGAGTAATTGCTGAATGATATCCAAGTTAAACTGGTGTCCTGAGATCGTAAATTCACATAACGAAGCTTTTCCCTCTTCAGATAGGAAGCACAGTGTGTCACGTTACCCAGAAATACAGAAGGCTTCAGGTGCAGTGTACTGTTTGGGAGCACTGCCTTGGCAGGAGAGCTGCACGGGGCACACGCTGGTCTGCACAGCTTCACATCCAATGGGTTTTATAAAGTAGTGCGATGGTCTCCTATTTAGTAAGATTTCATTTTTACAAAATACACTGCAAAATTTGTCTGATTATGGGAACTAGATACACTTAAAAACGAACCTAATACTTTCCATGGTCTTGTATCCTGATCTTTCTCTCATCTACATTCGTTTGGTAAATTTTGCAGATTAGGTAGGAAGGGCTTCACAGCCTCTGCAACCATCAGAGTGTATTTTCTGAAGTTCTACAACAGTTTCCCATAACTCCCAGTGGAATGGTCATCTTCAGTCTCTGGACTGAACTGTGTTCATTTTGCAACAGATGCGTTTGTCATTGTGAAAGTTGACCTAGCCAAATTGGCCAGCTTTGTCTTTGAGGATTATCTTCATTTCACAATTTTTTGGCTATTTTTAGCAGCTTTTCATTTATAGTAATCTGAACAATTCTGTGCTGAGTCTGAATAATTTTTACTGAACCTAAATTTGTTATATCTACAGGCCTTTGAGGATAGGAAACTGGTGGGATAGGGACAGGTTATGTAAAAAGGCTTTCTGGCAGCAAAGCCAGAAACGTGTCACCCCTGCATGGCATTTTCCTGACTCCGGTTTTCACACGGGAAATGAATTCGGCCTGCAGTTAAGCAAAAGGTTTGTACTGACACACAGGAACTTGCACATGATGATTGTAATATGGTTAATAATGGGAGTTCCCGGGTAACTCCCATGAGCTTCAGTGGGAGAACAGATCCCCATGATGCTGGGAAGGGATAACTGGAATAGGTGTTACCGTTTCATTAGATACATCCCGGGCCAATATTAAGGCTAGGCAAAGTAGGTGGTTGCCAACTCTAGCAGAAAGGCAAATCTAGAAATGTTCCTTATTATAATTGGCAGGAGTGATTTTTACTGTATTGTTAGGAAAATTAATGTGGAGGAGAAGCAGGACGAGAAAAAAAATATTCCCAGTTTACCTTAGGAAAGAAGCTAAGCTGGTAGTGCATGGCCCGTGGAATCCCGTGCTGGTGTGTTTTGCTATAGGGGTGAATGTGGAAGTGATACGTTAACTGTTCTGGGAGAAGGACAGAGGTGTTTGCCCACTTAAAGCTCTCCGGATAGAAACTTTCCTGAGTTATTTTTAGTTTTTGGAATTCACTTAGAAATGCTGTCAGGTTCTTTGGTGACAGAGATGCTGATGCCAGTGTCGTGGCTGTGTCCGGCAAGCTCGTGGCTCCTGCCCAGCAGGGGCTCTGGGGTAGCTTCGGTGGGAAGCCTGCCCTCGTTTGTAAGGAGACAGAAGCAGAGGTGGAACCTCAGGGTCAAAACCGGACAACAAATTAACTTGACAAACGCTGCAGCTCACTGAACTGAAAGTTACATAAACCCCTTTATTAATTTATATAACCCTCAGCATCCTCCTCCAGAGAGCTGGCGTCAGCGGTTACACATGGAGCAGCCCTGGGGGGGAATGCCCTGCTGGTCCCACGCTCTCCTCTGAAATAGCAAGGGACGAGCATGCCTCGTGTGCGGGGTGCTGCCATCCAGTGTGCAGCACCCATCCCCCTGGGGTGCTGGCTTGGGTGCGCTTTGCCAGAGCTCGCGTGGCTGTTGCATCTCCTTCAGCAGAGACGAAAGCTTGGTCCGTTCCCTGCGCACACCGCAACACGGCGAGTTTGCCTCTGTTAAAGCAACCCCAGCAAATGAATGACAGTGGAGGAAATTGCTGAGGACTTCTGTAACGCTCGTCTCTCATCTGCTAACTAAAAATTATATGCGCCGTTACTCAGCCTCACCTCCGTAGAGTTTCGGGTTTCCTTGGTCGGTGGAAGTTAATGGCAAGTCAAGTCCCTTACATAACTGCCTCTCCATGGAGACTTCGGTCGTTTAATTAGGGATATTCTCAAAAGTTAGACAGCGTGACGAATTACCCACACGCACATGTTGGTATTTTCAGCAAGGGAAGGTAAAATGAGGTTGATGGCATTAGTTTAGTTTCAGGCATTTTTTTAAGTGCTACTGCAGAGTGACATGATGCAGAGCTACCGCTTGGACGTGCGGTGGTGCCACCTTTCCCCCTTCATCTACAGTTCCTCCTGAGATGGGCTGCAAGCCCAGAGGATGAGGTGGTGGCAGTCAGCACCCAAGGAAAAGGTGGTTATTTTTCAGGAAAAAAGGGGGATTTGTTCCTCCTAGCTTTAAGGCATCTGAGCAGAGCTGCTGCTCCTGCATAGAGGATGATGGTGGGATCTGCTCCTTCTCCCAACAGCTGAGGATGGGACGAGGACCAGGGGGCACCACGACTAAGGATGGCCCTGAGAAGTCTGTGGTGGTGGACCAGAGGGTCCTGCCTCCATCATGGCATGGCAAGAGCGAACAAGTGTTGCGCTGCGCCAAGGTTTGGAGCTCACTGTGCATGTGTGGGGCTCCTTTGAGATATGATTGTACAAAAAGCCCTGTGGCTTCAAGCTGCTTTAGCCTCCAGAGCTCTTCAGTTCAGCATGCAACATGGAGCTGTGCGTTTTGTGTGCCCTCCTTTGAGTTCTTGTTAGGGCCGAGGCAGTGGCTGCCGGTACCGTGCTGCGTGTTGCAGAAGTACCGAGGGGGGCTCTAAGCAATCGAGATACCAGAAATCCCGGCAGCCAGCTCTTCATTACTCTGGTTTAGTAGGAAATACTGGTTTGGGTAAAATGCTGGGCGAACATCCCTGTCCTGTCTCCAGCTCTGTCTTGGACCGTACATGGGTTTGGACTTAGCTGACATTTCTCCTCGTGCGTTGCCACCAGTAAGAAAACCCCAGCATGGTGAATTGTGGTCTCCTTTGAACTCTGTGCCTCCAACTGTCCAAAGATGATTGATAGTTATTAAATAATAGCAGAATTGATGCACAAAAGGAATTGAATCCAGAGCTATCCAGTTCTTGTTGGTGTTTCTGGCTGGTAGGAAGGCTGCAGAAACCCTGTGAACTCGGGTGCTGCCTGGCCACAGGGAGATGCGGCTCGCTTCCATGCCCGCGGGTTTGAGGGAGCAGGATCTCTGAGAAAGATCCCTGTCCTTCAGATGGCTGTAGCATTGGCTGTGAAATACTGTGACGAAAATGCAAAGATAAGCGATGCTAAAAAGATCAACAGTGAAATAACTGGAACCAGCCAGTCAACCCGCTTTATTTTTTTTCACTTTCTCTGTTGGCCTGAATGTGTCCTGTCCAATTTGGTTGCCACAACACTGTTTCTTTTTTTCTGACACTGCAGTTGCCCTTCAAAATGATGAGAAAATTTTACAAAATGTTACAGAAGTATTGGTGATACAAAACATAATAGTGCTTTAGGGTTTGTGGTTTGGACTTTTTCAACCAGATTTAACTACTTACAAAATTTGCAACAGTCACAGCTACTTGCGAGCACACAAAATTGTACGTGATGGTAAATGCTTCAGAGGCAAGAATATCTTCAGATTGCTCAACTATAGTACATGGCACTTGAGAACTTTTGGTGGCTGATAAAAAATGTATCTCAAAATTTCTACAGTTTGTTGTTTGTTTATAACAGGCAGAATTGTTTGATATATCTTTTTTACATTGTTTTAATAATACCTGTTTCGGAAACTAATGCGAAATCACCACGCTATTGGCATGTATTAAGTAATCACCTATGTCTCTCACTATTTTAATGAGTGTTTATCAAGTTTTTTCATTCTGAGTATGTTACTTCAGAACATGACATTAAAAAAAAAAAAGTGTTGATAAGGACCAGCATCACCCATCGCACTCGGCTCTGGGCAGTGATCCTGTCCTCTCATCAAAGAGACCCCTCCCCAAACTGAAACATGCTGCAGCTCCAGACCCTCCTTCATGGCGCAGTTACCGTCAAAACAAGGTGCTGAACCTGCGCAAGTAATTAAGCCAGTGTGGAGGAAATCCACATCCTGGTGCTCTGCTGATCTGCAGCACGAGGGGGAGACTCCAGCGGCAGGGTCACGGGAGCACGCTGCCTCCTTCACGTGTTTTAGTGTCGTTAGCACAGGGAAGTCTCAGTCTCAGCCACTCGGTACCACCACGTTAAAAACAAACCAGCCCTGCTAATGATGCACCCGAGACACAGAGCCAAAAGCTGCGAGGAACCATTATTGCAGTGATGATTTCATTTTTTTTGAGGGCAGTAAGATGCATGGGTGAGATTGAGAACAGGGTAGATGAGATGAGATTGTAACAATGCCATTTGTGGTCTTTCTACTTGAGCTGCAGCCGATGATACTTTTTGAAGTACATTTGGACCATCACTATTCCTGTATCATAGCATCTGTCCATCTTTTTGCCCAAAGGGAGGTTTTTGCTTAGATTTTGAGGTGCAATTGAGCAATACGGGGGGAAGGAAAGGAGGTGAGGTGTTGCATCAGGGTTCACCTGCGTTGCTTGTCTTCCTGTCTTGGTAGCCTTGTATCAGTCATGGTCACTGCATTCCACAGACCTCTTGTGTGGCTTTTTTTAGGTCTGATCCTGGTCCTGTAAGGATGGATGCAATTCACTAATTTTCCTTATTCCTCTCCATGGGATCCAGGTCCAACATAAACTTTTAAGATGATCCCTAGCAGGATTGAAGCTCTCCACAAGCAGGCAGAGGCAAGCTATTCAGAAAAACAAGGTCATGCTGCCTTTTTTTTTTTTTTTGGTAAGCACAGGAATCAACAAAGCGATGTTATATAACTTCTATTTATATCCCACTTGCTCACTAGCTGCAGGCATACACGAGTAGCTGAGAAGGGAATTTAATGAGCTCTCAGGGCTTGCTCACCTTCCAGAGCGGGTAGGAGCCAGCTTGTTTTTGAAGTGCGTCAGCAAATCAAACTGGTGGTGGGTGGGTGGTTTGGGTAGGTGGACTGACTTGTTGCTATGGTTTTCTTTAATTCCTCTGTCTCTCAAGAAGATCTTACACATTTTTTTTTTTTTCTTTTGGGGAGTCTGCAGACTTCCTTGTTTCTCACACCTACACAGAGCTCGCTGGTTCGGTAAGGAAGTGGGATTCATGCTCCTGCCATGCAAGAGCCTTGCACAGATTACCGGAGTGACCCGGCAGGTGCGTGCTCCCACATGCACGCGGGAGGAACTCCAGTAAGGCTCTGTGCCGAAAGCAGGTCAGGCCCCCGAGGCTCCCACACTTTGGAAGCCATCTGCTCAGCCTGCGGGGGGATTTAAACCCCAACCCAACAGTCACGTTTCCACCTGTCGGTCCCCCAGTGTGCTGCCACCTCACCTGGTGTCACTTCACTGTCCTGGGGGTTTTGTACTGTGTGGAAGGGCACAGTGGGGACCGTATCCCTGTGAGGTTTCTTCTTACTCTCCTCTTTGTGCAATGGCTTTAAATTGCATCAAGATTTTAGGTGTTGCAGTAGGAGAATGTGTAGGATATAAGGACTCTTTCCGAAACCAGTGGTGTAATTCTTAAAGCTGGTTGGGAAGGATGACTATTGACATGGGTTTGTCTGCATACACTTGTACCCCTCCATAAACATCCTCCTTAAGGTGGGGCTGAATCTCCAGCTTAGCTTAGAGCCTTGCAGGATGGCACATCAGTGCCCATGGCAGAGTTTGTCTTATTTGTAGAAAAATAGATCTGGGAAGTCCCCCTTATGCTTTCAGGACAAAGTTTATTTTACAGTTTGCAAAAAAAACAGGCAATTGAGGTGTTTTGGCAGATTTTCCATATGGGTTTATTTCAAACTGTGAAGTTTGTTCAGCATGAAATATTTCATCTGCCGTTTCCTTAAGCTATGCAAGACTAATGATATCTATCACTCAAGCCCCAGAGTGATGGATCTTTAGTGAGCCAGGATGCAGGAAATACATCAAAAAAAGAGAGGGATCGATGATATTTAAAATAAATAAACGAGGAGGGGGGAGACAAAGCAAAGTTAGGGTTGAATTTTCTGCAGTGGAAGCCCTTGCAATATGTTTAGGCAGAATGTAAAGGGTTGGCATTTGTATGTAATCCAGTGCTTTGCTAGCAGAGCAGTTCCCCTCAAAATGTGGCTGCTTTGAAGCAGCCCAGCTATAAGACGCGGTACGGGGGTGGCGAGCTCTTTCCGCAAACATGAAGTAGCACAGAAGTTTTGCATTAGTTTGTGCTGGCAGCCTGTCCGGATAACCCAAGGAAGTTAACATCCCTGTAATAATTTCTCTCTAGCGCTGGAATAAAATGTCCTGAATTGAAGCCAGAGAGCTGATCTTTCTCTAGTATCTGGAGGGACTTTCCTCTTTGAAATAGCCCCGACTAGTCAAGTTCACAGGGTAGTTTCTGTTAACTGGCATTAGAGAAATGGGGAAGGAGATGACAGCAGTTTGCTTTAATTGTGAGGTGTTTGCTGGGGCTTTGCTTTCCCTTATTTATTGGTAATCACACACTTGTTTTCCTGGGGAATTCATTTGGATCTGTTCAAACGGTCTGGCAGGGCTGTGGTCTGTTGAAACAGCTTTGTGAGTTACCCAGGGTGTGGTCCAGAAAGTGCTGCGTCCTCTCAGGATGACAGCAGTCTCTGTTTGGGTTCTGCAGCCAAATGCCTTCCTAAAATCACGCCACCCTTCTTTGGAGAGGAAGCACCCATCTGAGCAGATGCATCTGAAACCCCATGCTTGCTAATAGCTTGTAGTTACATTTCTCAAGAACGTGATGTTTCAGACAGCACACAGGTCCAGGCTGCAATTACCGAGTCTGGAGCAGGAAGCCAAGCTATTCAGTGCAAAACAATCCAACGGTTGTGCCTTTTCTTGGGTGGCAAAACAATTGTGACTGCGGGGCAGATGCGGCTGACGGGTCACAGCGCAGGGGAAGGTGTTCCCAGGAAAGGTGACAGCACACCCAGGCAGGGCTGGGTAAGCCTTTCAGAGGCAAGAGCTGGAAATTAGCTGCCTTCAGCTGGTTCCTTTGTTTTCCATTTCACAATCCTACATTGAGCACATAATCATACAAACTTATTGTGGATTAGTTAAATTTATAGTGGATTTGTTAGCTGGGTCTTGACTTGCTACACCTTACAGGAAGATACAGGTTTGCTGCATTTTACAGCTTTGCTCTCCAAAGGGCAAATGTCGTCTCTGCTGGTTAAAAAAACAGTTTTCTAACAATTACTGGTATGAGGCATATGCTAAGGAGCATTTGTCTGTGCCATGTGGTTATCCTGCCTCCGGAATCCCACTCCCCTGGACTGCTGGGTACTTAGCTGAGCTTCTCTTCCACTTCTTGTTGGAAATTACGTATATTTTGTGTCAAAGGTCTTGGAAGGCAAGGCAGGAAGGGAGAAGAGGTGAAGTGGTAATGCTAGGAAATGTGCCTGTTCTTTGCTGATTTTTTTTTTTTGTGTGATTCTGCAGTCCAGATTATTGATGATCTGCAATATTTAAGAATGTGACAAATAGTGACCACTACAGAAAATTATATTAATTCTGAATAAAATTCCAGCAAGCAAAAATTGTATTTTCAGTTTAGCAAAAAAGGCAGGCAAACATTTAACACTCTATGTAAATAATATGAAGGGAAGAGGATACCAAGTTCCTGGGAATAACTACAGAAGAGACATAAATGTAAAAAAATGGTTAAAATCAGTAACTAAAAGTTAGTGACATAAACCAGAACTTAATCACATGTTTTTAACAGTTATTAACCACTGGAACAGATAACAGACAAACATAGTTCATCATCTCCAACGACTTCTAAAGAAAGTTAGGATGCTTTTTCTAAAAAGATGCATTGCTTAAATACAACTTTGGGCTTAGTTGGTGCAAGAGAGAGAAGGGCTCATGGTGCTCAGAGGTGGCCCAGGCTCTAACTGAAACTTGCCCTTCGATTTATTTTTCTCATGAAATCACTCGGTTTGCAGCTTTTCTCTGCAACATGTTTTGCGTGGACCAGGGAAATAAAGTCACAGATAGTATGGTGATGGTATTTACATACTGTCTTCCATTCTGCTGTGCATGAGGTTTCTGGCTGGATTTCTTTAGGAGCAGAGTTTGGTGGTGGAGAGAAGGAAGGAGAAGTTTTTGCACAGGTTTCCTGGTACCTGCTGTTATTTGTTGGTTTACTCTGGTATTTAATAGACTGCTTTGGATGTCAGGAGAAGGAATTGGTGTGGCTGGCTTTGCAGATGTGTGCTGCCTGTGCTGGGTTCTTCTTTTTCCATCCCCTCGAAACAAATACAGGCTCATCGTAACACTTGGTGTATCATATGCCTGTAAATGATGAAGCGTACTGCTGCTTGCCTAGTGCTCCATACCTGCCTGGAAACAGTGCACCACAGAAATATATATATATATTCTCCAGTCACCTGTAAATGTTTAAACTTGCAAGCCTTAACGCAAGAAGATTTTCCCCTTGTGTTTCTTAACAAAGCTCTTTCCATTGCCTCAAGTTGGTTTTGAATGAGTTTGTGTAGGTGGTGGTTGCTCCATCTTTAAAAAAGACCGAGAACTCCTTGCGTGATGCCCTTGCCCAGGGTGAGCGTAGCTATCGTGTTAGAAGCTTGTGCATGTCATATGTGGATGTTTTTGAGTTTCTTTCGTTCCGTGGCTGTGTAATTGATTGTGGTCACATTATGTCTGATATTCTCATGTCAGAGAAGGCCTTGTTCATTTAATTGGCTGGTCGCTGTGCTCTGGAGATGTATTGCATTTCGCTGAGGTGCATGTACTTGTGAAGCTGTGTGCTGAATGTGGCATTCATACAGCAAGCCTCATGATTTTCTGGTGTCATGTGATGTCTCTTGTTTAGTGGCAATGACTTAACAGTCGTTAACAAAACACAGTTGAAATAAAATAAGAGTTTCATACTGTGTGATTTTAGCGCTCTGTAAGAGCAGGCAACTGGTCCACTGCCAGCATCTTGAGTACAAGATGAAGCTCGTATCTTCCCTTGCCTTTCAGGTAGCTTTTCCTCTGGTACCTTGGACTGGGATAACCAGATACAGTCCATGTACTGGGATGTGACAGGTCACGGTGCCCTGCTCTACTGTAGGTTTCTGGGAGATCACAGGTCCCAGCTTGGTGGTGGGTAAATTGCCAGGGTCTGTCTGGGAGAGAGGAGCCAGCCTGGGCTGGTGAGAGCAGGGCTCCCTCTTGCTGACATGATGCTTGGCTTTTGGGGTTGCCTCATTTTCATTAGGGAGCCCTCAAAGGAATGGCTGAGGTTAAATGTTCTCGTGTTGGTGGTATGTTAAATCACTGTTCTTCAAAAACCTATGTGAGTGTAGAGGTTTACTGTTCTCTTCGTCCCAGGCTGACCTTTTCAGCAGTCTTGCTTGTGGTTGCACAGTGGCTATGGGCAAGCCAGGACCCTGGCATATGGTAGTCTAAAATGACCACTCTATTTCCACTTTAAAAAAGGAGATTTTTCCAGTTCTGGTTTTGAGGCTATATCTGTAAATAAATTTTAGGATTTCTGTCATCATTATCTCCACCAATTACCTGCTCAAGCGCAACTTGCAAGATCACGCCTCTTAAAATACAGAATCTTTGATAGCTGGCATGTGGTTGATTCATATGTGTGAAGGTGTTAGGCATCCTGACCTAAACTGAAACAATCATTTTGTGACAAGCTTTGAACGTATGCGCAGCACGCAACAAGGAAGCTTTACTGGAAATGCTCGTTTCATTTGTTTTTTCTTTGAAGTGCAGTGGAAAGTCAGTTGAGAAGTTTGAAAAGACAACAAAAATCAAGCCTGTCAGCAAGTAACAATTACAAACGTGCAAGAATTTCTTCAGTGTTGTTCATTAAAAAAAAAGCTTTTCCTTCACTGCAGCTTCATCGTAGGGAAACTTCTCCTGTACATGCTCTTGAGATGTGCAACCAGGTGACAACCATCACTCACCTGATGAGCAAATCGTGTTATTTTTCAGAAAATGGTTTAGGTAGATCTATCTGTAAAATATTATTATTCGTATGCTTGTTGTGTAATACTAGTAGAGTAAAATTTTCTTGATGCAGCTTTGATGCAAACTCTTCCTTTGTCTGTACTTGTAGCCAAGAAGGAAGAGACCATGCTTCAAAGGGTTGGCTGTCTAAATAACCCAACCCTGGGTTTGGTTACTGGTCAGCAGCTTGGGGAAGCCATGTTAGTGCATCTTTTAGTTCTGGCTGTAGTTTGACAGTATTCTGTCAAAGAATATCAAAGGTATATTTTATGGGAAAACATTAAAATTCTTGATATCAAGCATTGGATTAGAGAATAATTCTGCAAATTCTATTAAATTAATTGGGGACCTAAATAATCTTGTGTCATGTCGTAGGGCCCAGCACAGTTTCTGTTGCAATGACTGTAGATAGAAAGTATCTCTTGCAGTGCTCTGACCCGTCTCTGAATGGATGTCAGGAGGAGATATCAGTGTGGCTGGCTTTGCCGACATGCCATGCCCATGCTGGGTTCTCCTTTCCATTCTCTGTTAACCTCTAGAACTAAGAACGAACTCTTCAGAGTTTGCTCGAGATGCTCTGGGCACATAGCAGGTATTGCAGTGGTGGGAGGGATATCTCGTGGGAGTACTGGCCAGCGTCTTTAAATAGTAGCACTGCTCCTCTGCCTGTAAACAAAGACACAACTTTATTAGTGTTTCAAAGTCATTCAGCACTGTTCTGGCTGCATCTGCTTGGGAGTGATCAAAGGCAGGCGTACCAGAGACGGCCTCATGTGCTCTGCTTCACAGAAAAGCGGGCAGGATATATTGCTATTCCCATTTTAATTTGTTTTTTCAATAAATCAGGCTTCATTCCTATTCATCATGTAAAGCTGTTGGATCGTGAGCCGCTGCAGAATGCTAACTAACTTTATAATACTCTGCATAAGGTGACCCACTTACAAGTTCATCCTTCAGCTCTGGTCCTGATTTATGTAACAGCATATTGGTTTCATCAAGAATTGTCTGATCACTCACTGTGTTGGCTCCTTTTTGACCTGTACATGATTTGTATTCTCCTCAATTTTAGGAAGAACTTTCTGTCTCTGCACATATGGGCAGAAGAACATTAATAAACCTTTTTAAAAGTAGTCAACGCTTTGAGTTTTTCTGTCACTTAAAGATATATTTGAGTAGGAATTTAAAGGAATTTTAAGAAGTCTGCTGCAGACAGGGTAATGGGAACTTGGGACAAAATATCCCTTGTTACATTGCCCCGTTTGTGCGTTTTTGGACCGTTATTGACTATTGCATCTTATGAGTCACAGTCCCTTCGATTTGAGAGCAGGAAGGCAGGACAGTTCTTTTTCTTCTGTATTTTGTTCGTACTTTTTGTTTCTGAACCGAGAATCACAATATAGATAATTCCATTGTCCTTACCTTACCTTAATTCATTGTACTTGCCTTAAGTCCATTGTTGAGAGAAGTGTGCTGCCTAAATGTATTAGGGCTAGTGTGATTTATTGCACTCACTTTTCTTTAAAAATATATTTGTAAGTTGTTAATAAGGGAGCTAACATAGCTGAGACGGTTGGGCTTCCCTAACGATAAAGTATGAGTTTCCATTGCTCTAGGTTTCAGTTTACTGAAAACAATTAACCTCCCAGTCCTTCAGGATAGCACGCAGTGCAGAAAGATGAAATAATCTGTATTCAAACCTGTGTATGAAGATATAGATTCTGTTCCATTTTTCTCTTGTAGCATTCGTTCTTCTGCCGACTGACGGAAGATAAGAAATCTGAAAAGTTCTTTAAGGTTTTTTATGATCGCATGAAAGTGGCACAGCAAGAAATCAAGGCTACTGTCACAGTCAATACTAGCGACTTAGGAAATAAAAAGAAAGATGAAGACTCAGACAGAGATGTACCAAGCAGGAAAAGAGGTAATCCCCAGTTGTTCCGTTTCTGAAGTGACAAGGGAGTAAAATGCTGTGTTTTGAACTCATTTCAATTGATGCAATAATGCTCTGATCTCTGATCCCACAGAGCAAAGTTCAGAGATCAGTGGTGCCCTGGCTCAGGATTTCAAGAGCTTCATCCCCTCTTCATCCATTTGTGAGATTGTGCTATTGAAATGATGAAAAGTATTTCTGAGATGAGACTCTGCCGCCTTGTCTATCGTGACAAGCTGCCCAAATCTGATCCGTAGTAACGACCCTGGACTGTGGGTTGTGGTCAGTGCCTTCTCTAACAATAAGTGGAGAAATCTTAATTTTCTTCTATAGCAGGTCCTTTTATTGTAACTCCTGATAATGCTGTATGTGTGTGCCCTAACCAATTAATCCCAGAATTTATAACTTCAATGCAGTTTGCATAAAAGGTGCGAAGAGTGACATGATATCCTGCTAAACTCGAGACCTTCACATCACACTAAACATACTTACCAAAAGAACTGCTGATAATAGCTGGCCTGCGTGGGAAACCATAATGGGAAATGTGTGAATAGATTTCCTGCTCAGCTTTCTTCAGTTTGCCTAAGGAAGATCTGTTCTTGTGTGTTTTAGTGAGAGAGCCTATGACACAAATTACGGAGGAGGTCCGGGACCAGTTACTGGAGGCCTCTGCGGCTACAAGAAAGGCTTACAACACTTACCGGAGGGAGGCCGATCCTGACGACCATTATTCAGCAGCAGAAGGAGCACAGTCTGCAGCAGACAAGAGCAAAGATGACCTGGAGATGAGTGCTGTGATCTCAATAATGCAACCCATCCTCCGGTTCTTGCAGCTGCTCTGTGAAAACCACAATCGGGATTTGCAGGTACAGCCTGGTTCCTGTGCTGCCATGCTTGTGTCGCCTTGTGCAGTCACTGCTATCGCATCGGTTTTGCTAATCCCATGCCTTTTTAAATCAGTGCATGACCAGCTGTTATCTTTGGAAGATAATACCAAAAAACTATTTATACCTTGCTGGACAACTACAGGGAAGTCCAGTTATCCAGTGTTCTGTGGTCTTTGCAATGTATATAAAAGATGGTGGGATCAACACTAGAGGTGGCTTTTTAAAGGCCATACTTAAAGTAAGCAGGAGTTCTGCTGTGAAGTTACTCATCTACTTTTGAGAGGGGAAAGAAAGAAAGAAAGAAAAGTCGTGCAGGAAAATAAAGAGAGCATTGGGACTTCAATTTCAGCAGCCCTCAAGCATATGCTTACTTTCCAGTGAACAGGTTCTCATAGGTTTCCATGGACCTGTTCATGTGCATAGAGCTGAAAAGGAAAGCCTCAGCTAGAGCTGAATCTGGTGAGGGACATGAAGAACAACAAGAAAGGTTTCTAGGTTGTATTTGCAGGAGAAGGAGACTGGAGAGGGCGTGGGTCTGTTGCCCGAAGGCGCCCTGGGGTAAAGGACATGGAGGAGGCCATGGTGCTCAATGCCACCTTCACCTTGGTCTTTGCTGGTAAGACCCACCTTCGCAAACCCTGGGTCCCTGAGACAAGAGGGGAGGTCTGGAGCAAGGAAGACTTACCCTCAGTGGAGGAGAATTGGTTTAGGAAATGTTCAGACAAGCTGTCCATGCTTTGTGGAACATCCCAGGCTCCCTGTACAGTGCTGGCTCCAGCCCTGGGCTCTCCAGTCCAGCAGGGAGTCTCAAAGGTGACTGAGGGAATGGAGTGTCTGATGGGCAGGGAGATGCCGAGAGAGCTGGGAGAGGTCAGCCCAGAGAGGGGAAGGCTCAGGATGTCTCACTGGTGTGTGTATAAGCACCTGATGGGGGGATGTGAAGAGGATGGAGCTAGGCTCTGCTCGGTGATGCCCCATGACAGGGCAACGTGGGTTGGACCGGACAGTCTCCAGAGGTCCCTGCCAGCCTCTGCTGTCCTGCAGTGCTCTGTGATGTGTTTGTATAATTTTAAATAGCAAGCCCAGAACTTGTACTTTAGTAATCTTATCTAGCATGTGCCTGCGCAGGAGATAAGATTTTTTTTTTTTTTTTGCTTACAAATGGACGGCAATTAACATAACTTTTGTTCAGCGTAACCACTGCTGCTGGCTTAGAATTGAATGCAAGCGAGGAGCTAGCGAGATGCAGTACAATGTACTAAATGCCCTTACAAAGGAGGAATAATTGCCTTGATTGCATATTGTTGTACGGCACGCCAGAAGTGTAGGACCCTGCGTGAGTGCTTTTCAGACCTGCCAAATCACTTCCGCTGAACTCAAATGCCCTGCTGCTGGCAATATGTGAAATCAGATCTGTATGATAATGTTCCTGTGCTGTGAACATGTAATTCTTTTAGCATTTTATAGGTGCTGAGGTTACATACATCAGGGTTTCTCGTAATTTTTTTCAAAAAACTATTTGATCTTTGTTTTGTCAAACAATTCTCATGCCGTTAGCGATGTTGGAGACAAGTACGATGGCAGTTTTATGTGGCAGTGGTCCAAACCACACGCACACGATCCTTTGCTGCTGCTGTCTTTGGCTGGGCATGGAAAGCTATAGGAGCAGAATTGGGTTCAAGCCAATTCAGGAACTTGGCCTGAGCTGTTCACCATCCTGAACAATTTAAATTCCCCAAACAGCAGGTAGTTGCATTCATCTCTGGGAGAAAAAGGCTTGGTTTTTTTTTTTTTTTAAAAAAAAAAAAGATCGGAGGAACAATTTTTCAGATGTAATCCTCTTGCTGCTTGCCTGCCTTGATGCTTGCCTTTCTCCTGAAGCCCTGAAGGGGAGGCAGGAGTGTCTGAAACTTTAAAATCATTGTGTCTGCAGCAAGTACATTGTGACTGGACTTCTTATCAATATTGCCAGTGGACTCACTGCTTAAAGGAATAAGTAAGACCTCTTCTGAAAGCTGTGTGTCTTCCAAAACTGCATAAGTTAGATTTGAATTAGAAATGAAGGGGAATCACCTGCCCAGTGCAGTTGTAGGTTTGTCAAACCAAGTGTTTTACAAACCGTTTGCAATTATGAGTAGCCTGATGTTGTGCAAAAACAGGAAAATCCAAGTCATGGCTGCAAGAGTTAATATGTGTGTTAGATGAGGAGGAAGTCTTTGTGAAATGGCTTAGGGAGTTGTGATACGGTGCCTTTTGCATCACTCAGTTGTTCCCTTCACAGATAAAACTGCAGTTTGTTCTGTGTTGCACAGGCGGGATGCTGCCCCCCCCTCCAGCTTACTCCGTGGGTCTGGAGGAGGAGTTGCAATATCATCTTCAGATTAATGCAAGGACTGGGACAGACAGGTGGATGCTTAAGTTTGTTTTATTACCCACTGCAGGCTGAATGCATCAGATGTTGCTGTGCAGTACTCATGATATCTCTGTTTCAGCACACAGATACTTGGGGGATCTTATTAAACCCGCATTAGGTCTCACCCTTGATTCTGTGCAAGAGCTCAGCCTTCGCCACAAGGCTGTCCCGGCTCTGAAGGGCTGTAGCCAGCCTGTCTGCACTGCTTTGGCCGGGCTGCAGCCCCACCGGTTTCCTCAGGAGGTCTTTTCTGTGCTGTCTCGTTTCTGAATGAAGACATCTCTGTGTACTACAGAAGCAGTCACGAGAACTGAAGCTCGTGACAAGCTGAGTGAAGCATCCAGGCAACGCTGTGCTGGAAGGGAGAGCTGTGCTGGCTGGAGGCAAGGAGGTGAGGAGCGGGGATTCCCAGATGGCTCCGGGGTCCCTGCGCAGGTGATGCCAGCAGCCTTCCATCCTGCCACAGCCAAGTGTCCAGCTCCAGCATTGCACTTCAGAATCTCATCTGCAGGGGAAAACATAGTACTCCAATTCTTTTTTTTTCTTGGAGTTTATTTTTGTGAAATGTAGTAGTAATATTATTTTGTATTTTGTAGTAATAAACTAGCCAGTCATGCTCAGATTAAAGGTCTAAGTCAGTAGGTTAAATACTGGTTTTGTACAAAAAAATCAGGAATTGATACAACTTTCAACTTTTTTCTTCATAAACCCTGGAGACTAGGCCCAGGTGATGAAGAACGGTAAAGCTCTGCATGCTGCAGGAGAGCGGATCA
>NW_010106411.1:0-27824 GCF_000699245.1 Pterocles gutturalis | reverse complement strand
ATAATTTGCCTGGTGGAGCAGTACTACCGCATGCAGAGAATGAGCTGGCTTAGCTTGCCACATTTTAGGCAAGAAGTGTGTGTGAGAATTAACTGTATAGGACCAAAGGGCAAGCCTGTATTCAGTGAAAAATGCCTCCTCTTACCTGAGTGCTTGTAAAGAAAATCTGATCACTTAAATACAACTTCATACTAAGACTTTCTTCTTATTTATGTTCTTTGCAAAGTTTTTCCAATTAGGGATCAGTTTTCTGCTAAAAGAAAGATTGTCCAAAGAAAACATTTAGGCTTTTGGGGAAATTTCCCACATAAATGGTAGAACTGTTCCTTCCAAGGATTCTGCGTTCATCCCTGCTTGAACAAACTGAGCTAGTATTCTGAAAGTAAACAATTTTATTTTTAGCCATTGTGTTTTCTCTGAAGGGTACTTGGCTTTAGGCAGCAAAGTTTCTGACACCCCAACATGCTGCAGAGGCATTAAGACCTGGCTGTAGACGCTGCCCTTGGAAGTGTAGCCCTGTCTGGTTGTGTATTAGAGAAGTGGGGAGGTCTGGGCTCCCTAAAAATGGATAGTAGCATGAAGTTAGCTAGCGAGAGATCTCCAGGAGGTTTTTCACAAAGACAGGAGTTTAACAACTGCCTGACTGTGAGCGCACTGCATCCCATCGGAATGTATTTCTCTCAACTGAGTATACAGGATGCTGAAAGTTAGGCAGTATAAATGCTCTTTTTTCCTCTTTTCTCCTCAAGATTCCCCAAGCTCCATATGTTTCCTATGTTCTAGCTGAATCTGCAACTGTCACTCTTTATTCTGGTCTTGCGGATGGCGTGCAGCTCAGGTTCGCTCCCACTAAAAGCAGTAGGGTGGCATGTTTGGTACTGAAGAGTTGTGTTGCCTCTGAGGCCTGGGAGATGCTCTGGATGACAAACTGAAGAGCTCGATCTGTACGGCTGAGATGGCAGCAGACATTCCCTGGGGCAGTTTCTCACAGTGCAGCTGGGTCTCATTTTCTGTAATTTTTTCCTTCCCCTTGTTCGGACATCTAACACTGTCCTTCTGCCTCCTGTGCCCTATTCCTCTTTCCTTTGTGTTTACTGACTTGGGATCTAGAAGCTAAGGCTGGTATAAAACTATCTCTAATCAGAATAAATGCTGTAGTGCAGACAGGGAGCATTTTGTTTCATCACTTTCAGTATTATCCATTATTTTTGCTTTTTTTCCTGGAGGGGGAGGCATGATCTCCGATTTCTGTAGCATGCACCATTCTGTATTCTGACAAGTTAATCAAAAGTCAGGATACTAAATGAGCAATCAGTTGAAATGTGCTGAATCACTGTCACCTTTAGTCTACGTTCATAGACAGCATTTTCCTTTTTTAGCTTAGCCTTCAATTGAATCTGGCAATTCCTCAGTCTGTTTGCCTTAAAAGACTTATTAGTCTGACGCAGGCACTAGAGGCAATCCGTTACCAGCGCTCCTCTGCAGGCTTGTGGAAAAGACCTTGCTGGTTCCATAGTCCCATGCATCTTGTTTTCTGAGGGTTTTTTTCACCTTTCAGGTGAAGAGTTTCTAGAGTTAACCTAGATGGGAGTTCTCCTCCTGAAACTCGAGAAAAGTGTCTATCCAGCGTGCCGCTGGGAACGCACTGACAAACAGCATCTGAGTCACTGGGAAATTGTTTTTCATTAATTGTCCTTCTTTGTTTTGATTTGGTTTGGGTTTTTTTTTTTTTTTTTGGAATACAGGAGAGGAAGCATCTTTAATCCATGCTGATAAACCTGTCATTTCATTAGAGGAGTTGCTTCCTAATCAGCAGCTTCAAGCAAGGATTACAATAATTATGTGGGAAGAAATGCAGTTGAGAGAATTGCATTTCGAGACGCCTTCCTTCAAGGCATGCAGGCAGGTGCCTCCTCGTCGCTTGCGCACATGGTGCTGCTGTGAAGCCAGAGCCAGGGAACTGCTGCTTCTGTCTTGGAGAAAGGTCTCAGGAGGAGAGAGAGAGAACCTTGAGTGATGGTTAGCAGAGAAATGCAGCAGGTGGAAGGAAAGCACCCAGACTCAGGAGAGCTTTCTGATCCGCAGTGAATGGCCTGTTCCGTGTTGGGTTTCACTGCTCTAATGGATGCTCTCTGTTTATTGCTGCTTGTCTTCTATAAAATTTGACGCCAACAAGCTGCTCAAGAGAGCAGCACATTGCAAGCAAGCTCTGAAAGAGGCTTAAATTGCTTGTCCAGGCTCCAGTGAAATTAGAGCAATATACCATACACTGCAATTGCAGGTTGATGAACTTAATAAAATGTTATGATCCAAACATCAGTTTGTATGTTTGGTTTTTTTTTTTTTTTGCTTTTTCCCTCCTTGCAGAATTTCCTTCGCTGCCAGAACAACAAGACAAATTACAATTTGGTCTGCGAGACGCTGCAGTTTCTGGACTGTATCTGTGGAAGCACAACTGGTGGACTTGGACTTCTTGGTCTGTACATAAATGAGAAAAATGTAGCACTGATCAACCAGACTCTGGAAAGTTTGACCGAGTACTGTCAGGGGCCTTGCCATGAAAACCAGGTAATACATCCAGACCTGTCAAAAGCATTTTTTTGCTCTGCTGGGCGTGGCTCTCAGTCTTACGGACTTGTGTTATATCTTACAATGCTGCTCACTTTATTTGCCCTACAAAGGGGGTTTAGTTTTGTTTGTTGCTTTGGTTTTGTGTTTTTTTTTTTTTCCCCCCCTAATAAACTCAATCAACTTCTCTTTCTCAGGGCCCTCTCTGAGGAGCTGAACCACTCAAAGCAGTAGAGATTTTTCTGCTTTGCTAAGATTTGTTTTATTAGACTTGACAGACAGGGAGAGTGGGGAATTTTTGTACTTGAAATACTTTATAGTAAAAATATTGCTAAAACCAAGCTCTGTTGCAAATGAGGCCAGAAATGTGGCTCCCCAGCCTGACAGGGAGAAGGCTGAGCTCTGTAGCTTCATTAATGAGGGTGATAACCATGGGGCTGAAGTTGTTTTCAGACATAGTCTTGTGGGTAGAACCAGGTGCGTGTCCCTGCCAACTGTTCCTGTGCTTGTGCAGGGACTTGGTGGTGGTTCCCCGTGAGTGTGGGTTGGTTCCTGGTGAGGACCACCAAGTGTCTGCTGGGGCGTGAAGCAGCCTCTGTCCAGCACCCCGAAAACCAAGCTGAGTGTCAGTCATCTGTTCTGAGCAGGATTAACTGTTTGAAAACAAGCTTGGTGGTTTCAGTCACCATGTTAGTGGGAAGGCACAACTGAATAACGACACTGGTCCTGTCAGAGCAGTTTCTGACCCACAGCTGGGCTTGGTCTACTCTGTGCCTCGAAGGTTGAACAATCAGCAAGGAATATGAGAAGGTAATTGGTTTGCATAACCAGGAGTTTTTAGGTGGTTGGGAATGACAGTTTGCTCCAGTGGGAAGGATTGGGGGCAAGGGCTGCTGTGCTGCTTGGCCATGCTTGTCCCCTTCACCACACCGCCGTCCCGCAGGTTGTACAGCCGTGTCTTAGAGCCGCACCACCCATTAGTCAGGTCCGTTCTGCCTTTGGGCTGAATGTGACTCTTGCTAGAGCTGTTTCAATGAGTCCAGCGAAGTCTGAGGTCTAGAATAAACCATGCTAAAGAGATGGCTGTGCATGTCAGTTCATAACCAAGAGTTTCTCTCCATAATAAGGACCAGGTGGAATAACCACCTTTAGAGATGGGTATGCATCTTTACAGTGGAACTCAACCGCAGCAGGGATCTGGATTTTGATGCTAGCAAGCTACTGTCGGCTTGTGTGTTTTAGTTATTGCCATTCTAAAAGCAGGGTTAAAGGGTAAGCAAGAAGGTTATGGAAATTCACATTCTTTGGTTAGAAAGGATTGAAGTAGGTGTTAATTGGCACATCTAAAATAAACAAAACTCCCCCTAATCTTAGCAAAACAGTGTTCTTCCTTAGCTATGTGTTCAGCCCGGACACTTTGGCATGTAAATACTTCATTTATCAACTGTGTTGCTTTCTGCTTCCTGAGGCTGGGTGGTTTCAGTAGGACGTGCCATGGCTGATGATAGGAAAAGCTTGAAACAAAATGCCTTAATCGCTTGTTATTCCACTGATGGGAGTTTTCTGTTCAGTTATCCATCTCTAACAGCTTCCAGGGTGATCAAAGAGGTGACTCTTCTGGCTGGGTCACCAGGCTAGGCTGCATTTTTAGTGTAGACAATTTGTGAAGTTTGATTAATTTTCTTTGGACAGAACTGCATTGCTACTCATGAGTCCAATGGTATTGACATCATCACAGCGTTAATTCTCAATGACATCAACCCTTTGGGGAAGAAGAGGATGGACCTTGTGTTGGAGCTGAAGGCAAGTGAATATTTTCTGTGTTCCACGTTATAACAGTAAGATGAAATATAATTTTATTGTTGGAATTATGTGGGTGTTTATTATATCGCAATGTTCATAAGTGCCAAAAAATTACATGCTTCAACAAGCTGGAGACAGTGCCCAAAGATTGTTTGTCACAGGTATTTCATCTTTTGAATGATAACATAGAGCCACCAGTTTTCAGATGGGAGGGATGCAGGCAGTCATGATATGCTGAGGAATCCTAAAATAATTTCCTGTTAAAAATTTAAAGCTGATGAAAACTTTTCCAGTGTTGGTGAGCTTTTATATCTACAATGGAAGTAAAATTTCTCGTGCTACATCTAGTTTCCTAATAGTTTATTGCTGTTGTTTAATCAGTTGGTGTTTAGTCATCAGGAATTTTTTTAGGGCTGTTCATATTAATGTTGAAATAATTAGCCCTGCTGCTGGTTTCAGAATACACTAGCAGGTTGTCTTCTAGCAACAGTAGTCAGAGGGTACTCCTGCTTCTCAGCATATGGTTTAGAAATATTTCTTTTTTGATTTATTGCCCTGTCCTATAGTGCAGTGTCTAGTTGTTTTCCGTTGCCGACTCACACCATTATTATGGGTAATGTGGGTTTTTTATTGTTCTAAATAAAAAATGCTTTTAGACTCAATTAGCATTATACTTCAAAATTAAATAGTTTTATTGGCTTTTATTGTCAGTCATGATGGATTTTAATCTTAATTGTTCGTGTTAAAGTAGTCTGGTGCCTTGTGGTAGTTTCCCATTTCCTCCCTCTGTTTCTTGGCATGAGCAGGTCACAGAGTAATTTTCATCTAAAAGCAGTGAAGCACGTCTCGGTCTCCAGCCTTGGCTGTCCTTTGATTTAATCAACAGTATCTTGAGTAAAGCTGAGCTGAACCATTTTGGAGTTGAGAGCTTGTAGTAATGCTGCAGTATCTTTAAAACAAAATAAAATCATACACACAATCTTGAAACCTATGCGTTTTAGAAATCTGAACCCTCGGTTGGGTTAATTTGATGTTCCCCAATAAGTAGGAAATAAACTGATTAAAAAAATACTACTAAGTTGTGTATCTCAATAATTAGAGGAGAGGGGAGGTGAGGCTGTCAGAGTCCTGCAGTAGGTTGGCTGGGAGGCTCTGCCTTGCCTGCAGCTCATATTTGTAGAAACAAGGTATCGAGGTATCTTGAGCCCTTCTGGACAGCAGGGACTCAAGCTGGATACCCTCCTTTTTTGAATCCTGGCAGTTGATGGCCACTGTTCTTCCATCCCTGCAGAACAACGCTTCGAAACTGCTCTTGGCGATCATGGAGAGTAGGCACGACAGCGAGAATGCGGAGAGGATCCTCTACAACATGAGGCCCAAAGAGCTGGTGAGTCCTTGGGTCACTCTGAAACTCCCAACTCCCTTCGAGCCACGTAGAGTGGCACTGGGGAGACTGGTGTGGCCGCATCTATCCCTGAGGTGCTGCAGAGGTTTGTGCATGGATTGCTGCCAGCTGGAAGACCTTTCCAGGATTTGGTTCTATGAGTGCAAAATTAGATCAGATATTAGGAAGAAATGTTTTCCTGTGCGGGTGGTGAGGCAGTGGCCCGGGTTGCCCAGAGAAGCTGTGGATGCCCCATCCCTGGAGGGGTTCAAGGCCAGGCTGGATGAGGCTTTGAGCAACCTGGGCTAGTGGGAGCTGTCCCTGTCCATGGCAGGGGGGTGGAACTCAATGGTCTTTAAGGTCCTTTCCAACCCAAACCATTCTGTGACTCTCTAATATCCACAGGGGATGGGCCTATCTAGTTCCCAGGCAGCAAAAGCGATTAGAGAAGCCATGCGGAATGCTACAGAGGAGGCATTCGGCATCGTGTGTAAGGCAGGGAATGCACATCATCTGAGGCTTTGAAATCCATGTGCAGAAGCCATTTGCACAAGAGACAGAAAGAAACAAAAATTTCTTGTGGCCTAAAAGCTGCTCAGTAGACTCCAGCAGGCTTTTGGGCTGGTTAATGTGCTAACTGATGAAAACACAAACAGGAGATTCAAAGTACAGCTGAAACAGAGCCGACTTGTCTCAGTGCATGTAGCTATGGCGGAGGTCGGAGGTCAGAATGTGGTGCAGCGGGGGTGGCCCAGAATATATTAGCTAGAGGGGAACGTGAAGCTTCTTGTGTTGACGAGCTGAGCTGAAAGGTGCTGAGTTCAGGTCTCCTGTTTTATCCCAGATGTTGAGAAGCCTGCTGACCTCTTGAATGTACAAACCTGGCTCCCCTTCACCCCCGTGAGAGTGCCAAATGTATGCTGGCCTTAGCAAATGTCAGCCCTCAGCCTGAGCTGTCTCTTCACTGGACTGTGTCTCTCTTTCTAGGTGGAAGTGATAAAGAAGGCTTATCTGCAGGGAGAGGTAGAATTTGAGGATGGAGAGAACGGGGAAGATCTTGCGGCATCTCCAAGGAATGTGGGGCACAACATTTATATATTGGCTCACCAGGTAGAATTTCACCTACAGCTTTTGTAGCACCAAATGGCACAAACTGAATAGCAAGAGGTCTGCTTTGCACTGGAACTATTTTAATCCTTCACCTCTGAGACAAACTCACTGCATGTTCTCTTTTTATCACACCAGTTCCAGTCCTTAAAGAATCAGAAAAGAAAATTCTGTAACAGAAGAAAATTTTTGGAGTTTTCTTTTATAATGGGAAGCAGGCAGGCTCTTGGTCAAGTTTCTGAAGACACGTGATTCAAGTTCTTGGCAGTACTGGGGAGCAATGTATTATTTTTCAGCTGTATCAAAGGTTACTTTATATTCCCAAAGAAGTTCTACTCATGGGTCACTTAAACTGTAAGCGGAAATCTCGCTCTGCTTTTATAGTTCTTACCACATTGGGTCTCACGTCATCTATGTTGGAGCCAGTCAGGTTCATTGTATTGATACAATGTGGTGTTTAAAAGGTAAAAGACCAAGGAAAAAATATCTAAATCTTCTTAATATATTGATGCTTCACGTATCACTCCATTAGAGAGTCCTTGTTCCTTTTGCATCTGAGAAGAAAACCCATCATTATGCTCTAAGATGAATTTGGAGCATCCAGAAGCATTTTTGGAGCTGTGCTCTGTGCATCTGCTTTTCAATTAATGCAAATTTTCCCTTCTGTCCCTGCCGAGATACTTGTGTGATTCACACACCTTTGAATCAGGGTGGGTGTAGAAGGATAGACCTAGACTGAATGTGAATGTTCAAGAAGCTTCCCAAGTCAGGCAAAGGGTGGGAGAGGATAAAAGAGGAGTATAACATGGATATTAAAAAAATACATATTTGAATCATTCTGACTTGCTCCCAGAATAGAGCTGCAGGGTGTCTGGTTGGAATAGAACAAGCCTTCTGTCAACTTTGCCCTTTCTTAGCAGCTGACTGCATGCTATTTTTTTTATGCCAAAAATCAGAAATTTAATATCATAGAGAGACATCTGGTGTCTCCCACTCCCTTTGCATTCCTGTATTTTAGTTGGCTCGTCATAACAAAGAGCTGCAGAACATGCTGAAGCCGGGAGGTCAGATAGAGGGAGACGAGGCTCTGGAGTTCTATGCCAAGCACACGGCGCAGATTGAGGTACGGGGAAACCGGTGGCTGCCGGGAGGTGTGTGTGGGGGGAATGATCTGCTGCCGAAAGAGCTGCTTGGAAGAGAAGCGGTGGAGTTAAACACCAGTTACATTATACAGGATATTTTGATTGAACTGACTACCTGTGTGTGGACTGTCATCTTTGACATAAGAATATACGTGTACTTATTTTTTTATTTTATTTTTTGACAGCCGCTGGGGGGGAGCTATTTTTGAGCTGTCGTGTGGGCTTTAAGATGGAGCTGAGCAGAGCTGTGTTGGCAGGAGGAAGTGTAACTTCGCTTCTGTTACATTTTGGCCGGTACTATTGCTGAATCCATAAAGTTAGTGATAGCTTTTGCCATTCTGACTGCATTAAAATGACAGTTTGGCCTGATGTGCAATCTAAGAAGCTTTTTAAAAGTAAAACATGCAGAAAAATTGAGGGTTCACTGAACTCTCTAATAAGCAATATAAGTATAACTATTATTCCTCATACTTGCCTGTGCAATGTGTGGCTAAAATTTGCTCAGATTCCTGAACTGGGTGACCAGGTTGCTCTGAAATTCGGCGCAGCTTTGGTGCAGGGTTCACTTGGCCTCTTGGAAATCCCAGCTAAGAACCATATGGCCAGGATAAGACCACAGCATAGAAATGATCAATCTTGGAGCTAATGTGGGCCTGCTTTGAAAGGTAAATTAAATTAAGTCTCTGTCAAGCTGCTGTTCTACAGAAATGTGTCCAAGTTTCTACATGTAGCTGGTTTGAAAGGTGCAGGTGGAAAAGGAGACGAACCAAGAAATAAAAGCATTTAAAAACTAGGAAGAACTCTAATAAGGCCACTGTTCAGATTGTCAGGTCAGACCGTACCATGGAGCAAATCGTCTTCCCCGTGCCCAGTATATGTGAATTCCTCACGAAGGAGTCCAAGCTGCGGATATATTATACCACGGAGAGGGATGAACAAGGCAGCAAGATCAACGACTTCTTCATGAAATCAGAAGACCTCTTTAATGAGATGAACTGGCAGAAGAAATTGCGAGGTAGGTTGCTGTTGGCAGTGTGGTTGCGTGGAGCATTACCAGCAGAGCGCTGAGGTCAGGTTTTTGGAGTTTGAAACGTTCACTCAGTAGCAGATGGTTCCCCAGTGTGGCAGCAACCTTGATAATTGTTTGAAGGAGTTTGCTCCTCTGCACGATGGCAATCTGCTGTAATGAAGGCAAGAGCAATATGGACCAACTGGAGGGGATCCAGGGGAGAGTGGTAAGAAGGATCACAGGTCAGCTTTTTTAAGATCCAACAGGAAGGAACAAATTTGTGGAGGTTTAGCTTAAATGAGAAGGCATTTGGTGGCAGAGAGAAATGGAGAGGACACAGCTGAAGAAAGCAGTGCTCTGTTCTTCCCTGCACTGGATGCACAAAGCAGTTCCCTTGCATTGCAAGGAGGAGGAAGGCTGGGTAATGCAGCGTGGGTTTCTGGCATCTCCAGCAATGGAGGTATTCAGGAACAGGTTAAACATGCATTTTCCAGTAACAGTAAAAGTAGAGTTCATCCTGTCTTTGGGCAAGGAATAGGTAGGCAGACATGCTAATTAAGTTTCTTCTGGCCCTGTGATGCTAAAATACCTGAAAGCGAGCATTTTCAAGCACTGCTTTTGCCTCTGACATTCCCACTGGGAGCTAGAAAAACTTAGTTATATTTTACTCCATACAGTGCCCCAGTAAACTTTCTAACTCCCTTGCTTAAAATTATTAAAAAAAAAAAATTCTTATTTTGCTCAGGGAGAAATGTTGCATGTGAGACTCAGCTTCAGTGGGCAGTGAGGGGCGGTCAGTATTTATGAACTATGACCCTCTGAAATGTGAGAGATAAAGCAGTTATCTCCTGCTCAAGTCAACATCTACCATCTGATACCACTGTTGTTCCCCAAGCTCGAATCAGCTAAACCCCAGTTATTAGCCCCAGCATGCAGACTGGCCCAGAACCACCCCCTAGAGCAAATGTGAGCGGATTCTTCACAGCTGTGTGCTGCTGTCAGCCACCGAAACCTGCCGGCAATGCCTGGCAATCCACACCAGCGTGGTTAGCAAAGGCTTTCCCCCAGTAGAGACCTTGCAGAAATCAGCGTTGCATATCATAGGAAAAAATTAAGTGAGAAGGGACCCCTTGACCTTCCTCACTGTGACAATTATTTTTCATAAAGTTATTTCCTTTGTTGTAACCTCTGACCATTGCATTTCGCCCTTTCGCTGTGCACCTCCAAGGAAGAGCCTGGACTCTCTCCAGTTTGTTTTTAGGATGCATATGCACAGTTCACACTAGAGCTGCTGATGTGTTGCACATTTGGTAACAGAAACTCAATATTTGCTTCTGATTGTTGGGGTGTATGTATATATATATGTTATATATGTGTATATATATGTTAGTAGATCTTTTAACAGAGTGAAGAATTGTAATCGTATTATTTAAGACTATCAAAGTGGGGTAAAGATAAGACCACCTGAAACTTGGTCATCTCAACTGAAATACTTTTCTTGTGTATGAATACTATCTAGAGTGGAGTTATTTCGACTGAACAATGGATTAGTACTTTTGATTGACAGCATTGAAATCCCCAGGAAGCTGCTTCCTAAAATGCTTTCTAAGAGCTCTACAAGAATATGGGAGCATTTTACATCCTAAACAAATGGGCAACTTTGACAGCTTCTTTATATTCTGTTAGATTTTGTTGTTTAAGTCTAGATTTTTTTAGTTACTTTAATTGTCCTTGAGGCTATCTCCAGGCAAGCTGTGAAAACATCCATAATTAACAACAGACCACACATTGATCAAGATCCACCTGCAGAAGTAGCAAATGTTTTGGTTTTGTTTAAGGAACTGGAATCATTTAGTCTGTCTCCTAATATTCTGGTCTTGTCTGGCCTCTGGGTGATACTAGATGTTTGTACAGTTGTTTCTCACATCTTAAATACAGGTTTGTGTTTTTGAGACGTGACTGGCTGGCAGTGCTTTATGCAGTGCTCGTGTGATACCGCTTACAGTTTATTCGAACCTGAGAAAGACCTTTTTAAAAAGTCTTTTAAAGACTTGTGTGTTTGCTCCTTCAGCTTATGCTGCTAACCCATAATCTAAGCACCATAAGTCTCCCAAAGTCTTAATTAAGAAATTGGAATGAGCCTGCTAAAAGTAGGCAGAAGTGCTGCAAAGGGCAGATAGTCTGTGCCCATCCCCAAAGGAAGGTTTCAAGTAAAACCTGGAACTTGATAATGAACCTCCGTATAACAATTTCATACAAATTAATTCTACATGCTTGCAAATTCTTCCAGTTAAAACAAAATTGAGAATAGAAATAATATAGAAATCAATGCATGGTATATTTGAAACTTTGCTACATCGCATTTCGGTGAGGCTTAATGAGCCTGGCTAATTAGGTGCAATGAAGCTTGTATTCTTGCAGTGACGGGGTACCTTTTGTAGTCCTTGCCTTTGCATTCAGCTGCTCAATACATTGCCTTTTTATGTGCATTTCAACTTGGTATAATGAGGCATTGTGTAATCCTTTTAACCCATTTTTTTTTGCTTAGGATGCTAGAAGAGGTGATTTGCTGAAGAGAGGCGGTGGCTACTGTGAGGCTTAGGATTGCTGCATTCATTAATTTACTCTTCAGCCCCAGAGTTTGCTCATTTTCATCTTTTCCCTGAATTTCACTGAGAGCTTCTTTTCCTTTGCTTTCTGATACCTGTACGTTACCTCCTCCCAACAGACCAAAATGTTCTTTCTTTCCCTTCTTCAAGAGCATTTTTAATAGAATTTTCTTTTTTGCCAGTCTAGATTTCAGGAGCACACAATTTGCTGTACAATAAGCCTGCAAGAGCTAAAATCAGGGATTTTGCCTTGAGGCAGAGGGAGTTACTGTAAGGCAGCTTCTTTGCTGTCCTTGTAGTCTTGTGGTCTGCAACCACTTTGGAAAGTGCATCTTTTTGCTTTCTGTGCCTCTTGCCTCTAGCTGCAGAGGTTATCAAAATTAGGAGTCTTCTCAAAAAAAGTATTTCTACATAATGTTAAAAATGTAAAATGTACAGTTGTTTAACAGTATGCTTGGCTCTGTGCAGATGTTGCAACTCGGTCACTACTCTGGGGCTATAGTGGTCTATTATTAGGTTAAAGTTGTCTTACTTTCTTGGCAGCTAGTCCTAAACGTTTTAGCTTTATTGCTGTGATGCTATGCTGCATTTTGGGTCTTAATTGTCCACCTTGTCCTGTCTTTGCTGCGTTTTTTCTGGCTTGCTGCAGCAGAAAAGAAGTGTGAAGGTGGGCAGCGTCTCACGTAGGTGAGCTGCTGGCAGCAGCGTAACTCAGAGGGATGGGGCTGAAGCTCAACCGTTGCTAACGCGTGCACGTTTTCTTCCTCCTAATTGTTCTTTGTGTGACTCTGGAGTACAAAGGGTATTACTAGGGGAAACCTGAAGTCCTTGACCTCTGCATTTCTGAACTCATGCTGCTGTTAAATCATGTTTGACAATACTTTCCTTTGTAACATGAGTTCTTTGCCTTAAAGCATTCTGTAGGAAACTGGAAGTACCCCAAAGATAAAGAGTAATCAAATAAACTTCAGAATAAGCCATGAATATTACTGCTGTTGATGCTGTGCATCCCTGGAGGTGTTCAAGGCCAGGCTGGATGAGGCTTTGAGCAACCTGGGCTAGTGGGAGGTGTCCCTGCCCATGGCAGGGGGGTTGGAACTGGATGGTCTTTAAGGTCCCTCCCAACCCAAACCATTCTGTGATTCTATGCTGTGCTTTTAGGCAAACTGAAAATAAACTGAGCTTTGGTTAAGATTTATTTTTTTATATAGACCTTTTATTTTTTAAGTGCTCCACTAAAAAGAATTATTTTTTTCTTTTGCAGCTCAACCTTTCCTATACTGGTGTGCTCGCAACATGTCCTTCTGGAGCAGTATTTCCTTTAACCTGGCTGTCCTTATGAACCTGCTTGTAGCATTTTTCTATCCATTCAAAGGAATTCGAGGAGGTACCAATATTTAACATTCAAAAATACGTGAACAAATAAGGTATAATGAGCCAAATTCTGCCCCCCACTTGTGTCTGTGCATCCCTGTTTACTTCAATGGGGGTAGGAGAACAGAAACTGGCTTTTTTTTAATTGCCTTGATTTAAATTGTGCTATTCTCTGGCTTAGTTTTCCTTGAGTCATTTCTAAGGAAAATGTTGAGCTGTGCTTTTTCCTAGGGGGAAAAATTATCAAAGACAGACATCCACCTTTAATTACTTGACTGTTCTACTTTGTTTTAAACTTCTGTAATTAAGTATTGAACTAAAAATAGGAGAAATGTTTATTCGTTGTTTTCCTTGAGCTTGCATTTTATTAAGGTAATTTTCCATAAAACTTTCCTGGTAACTTAGCGCTTCAGGAGTGTTGAGGTGGGGTGAATTAGATTACTCTGTGTTGGCGGGTGAGGGCAAAGGGTCCTGCCTCGTGCTGTTAGAGATCGATGGAGGATACAGAAAAAGAGCCCATCTTCCCTCTGTTACTGTCTCTCCAAGGAGTCCCTGACCCCTGGGAAGCAAGGAGGAGCGTCCCAGCCGTGTCCCCTGAGCGCCCCAGCCGTGTCCCCTGTCTTGGGAGCACCCTGCCGCTCCGAGGTTCCTTGCCATCAGCGGGTAGCAGCTGGGCTCGCTATCGTTTCTGACATAAAGTTTGGGTTAACACATGTGGCTCATGTGGGATTGCACAATCTTGCTGTAAGAGGTCTCATGGAAGTTGTGTTTGATCCAAACAGTGGGTTTGTGCGACAGTGGTGGTTCTTAGAGCCAACTCGATAAATGCTCCCAGGGGAGTCCTGGTGAGATTCAGCTGCTCTGCCTCAGATCCAGCCTCTACCAAGAGACATGCCCCAGGGCAGGTTGAGGGGTGGAGTCATGTCAGCAAGAATCTGGAAATCGGGAGAAATATTCCTGTGAATGTCTCTATCTTGTTTATCACTTGCAAAGCCAGTGTAAAGGAGGTACCCAAGTAAGAGATTTTGCCATGTCCGTGTCAACTGGAGTAAATAAGGAGCCCAGCAGTAAAACCTCCTCCTGGAGAGGGTGATTCATGTTCAAGCCTTCACTTCCTTTTCTTTGAGATTCACAATGCAACAGGGCCAGTTCGATGCTTATCTTTTCTGGTTGAACTTCCCCCTGAACCTTTCTTGCCTTCATTGCTAACTACAGGACCCAAAGACAAGGCAGCTCAAAGATGGAAGTATCCTGAACATAATGAATTTGTCAGCTGAGCTCCACATGTGTGGCATAAAAGCCGCTTCAGCCTTTTTGCAGCTCACCAGTTAATTTAGATGGTGGAGAGACGTAGTTCTGTCCAAGCAGTGTGTTTGACAGCAGCTTGTGCTTGCAGTGGGGTAAAGGCAGTGGGCACGGAAAACTTGCCTTTAGGGGTTCTGCATCCTGATGGAGCCTGTGGGAAGGTACAGGATATTTTAGTCCAAATTCTGGAGAGGGGGAGGAGTTATAGTTACCTTCTGCAACAACAGGCAGTGGTTCCTGTGGCTATACCTGGGGCGACCCGGATCCCCTTCTGGGCAGCAGTTGGTTGGAAGGCTTTAACAAGCATGGGGAACAACTGAATTTTCTGTCTTTGGTTTCAAAGATCACAAGTTAAAATGTAAAAGTCTGTATTTATGCCTGCTAAGAAAGCTGGTATTAAATAAATTTGTTGAGATTACAAGTTGCAAGACATGGTGGGGATCATCTGGCATTTTGAAGATACCCTGCTCTGCATATTTGAAATACTTTATTTCTCGGGTAATATTTGATAAAATGTTTTCCTCTACTACTTACAATCAAAAATACAAAATAAACACGTGTATTTTATATTCTTCTTTAAAAAAAGACTTTTCAAAACAGACCGCTTGGGTGAAGTTGTCAGTGTCTTAAGTTGCCCAGACATGGTGAACTGAACAGCTGGTCAGCATCTGGCTGTAGCAGAAGCTGTAATGCCTCTGACTTGAGGAGCAGAAACAAAGCTGGATGCCTGGAATTCTGTACTGGAAGGGTGAGAATTCACGAGATGGGCAACAGCTGAGGACTTTGTTAACTCTAGTTATTTTTACAGGGCTGCTAGGAGCTGCTGAAACTTGTGAAAGCAAATGTATTTGTGTGCTGTGGATGGCTTTGTAATAGATGGGATGATCCGACACCTGTGCAGGTGCAGGCAGGATCCTTCAGGATCTGCCTCTTGCGGCACTTCCCAAGTCATTCCCCAATGAGCTTCTGCACGTTTTTTTTCTCTCTCTCCTCTCTGTGCTGTTCATTGTTCCCGCTCGGGTGACTCTGTTTTGAGCTCTGCACTTTCTGCTGTTTGACAGCTCCAGTAGCGGTGGCGGTGTCGCTCTGGGATCCCAAACTCCCTTCAGACAGCAGAAACATCTGTTCAACTTTACGCTTATTAAGTTTTAATTTCTATCTATCCTCTGCTGTCTTTATTAATCTACAGTGATTTGGAACAAAATTAAATGGCTGCTCGTGGTAGTCAGATGAGAGTAATATTTCCTAAGCCGCCTGGGTTTGGGTGGGGGGAGAAAAAAGCCCTCGGTGAATTTCTTGCCAGTAAGACACAGCAGTCCTTCAAGTACGTTCTTGCAGATGGGCTGCAGGGTGCTGTGAAATGTGAGGGGTCCTGCCTTTTTGTCTGTTGAGGTACCAGCTGCTTGAAGAAAAGCATTTTTTTAATGTCAGTTTTAAGAAAAAGATATCTCTTAAATTCCACATAAACCCAGGGTAAACGGTACTTTCAGCTGAGTATTTTTTACGGCTCTTTCAGAGAAGTGTATTTTTAGCAACACGGGCTGATGTTATGTAAGCAGAGCATCTCATGGGACAGCCTAAATAGAACCAGAAATAGCAAGAGATGACAAAAACTGGTACAAGGTTTTTGACCAAAAGCGTAATGGGAGAATCTGCTGTGAATCTGGACCTGGAGGAGCGTTGTCTGTCCTTGCCTCCCCATTCAATGCCTCTCCAGAACGCATTGACAAAGTGCCTCTCCTTTTCAGCATTCGAGGTGTATAAGTAATGAACGCTAAAATGAAGAATCCTATAACACTGGCACTTATCATTTGCGTAATGCTTCAGTAACAAGTTTGTAATTAAAATCTGCTGAATTCATTGGGCTCAGATGTTCCACTTACCGCTTTGAAATTAGTAATGTCTGTTCACGAGGCTAAACAATGCTCCACCAAAGATAAGATAAAATTGCATTTATTTGGTTATTTTGGTTTTGTTTGGTTATACAAAGTATTGAGATGGGTTTTGTTTCTCCTCTCCCCTTAGGCACCCTGGAGCCCCACTTGTCGGGCTTGCTGTGGACAGCGATGCTGATATCCCTGGCTATCGTTATAGCTCTTCCCAAGCCTCACGGCATCCGAGCCTTAATCGCTTCTACAATATTACGACTAATATTTTCAGTTGGTTTACAGCCCACTTTATTTCTTCTGGGTGCATTCAATGTAAGTATTGGGTGGGCTTTTTTTGAAGTTCTCTTGCACCTTATGTAGGGGTTTCTTACCTGCTTGTGATGTCAGGCAAAAATAGCCTGGGACATTGTGGTGGAACTGGTGGGAGGAGTAATTCCCTCTTTGGACTGTTTCTAGCAGAAGTGCTTTGCTGTTGTTCATTTAATCCTGGTTCCCCAGGCTGGAGACCTCTAAGGTTTCACTCAGTTTTGCCACAGTCTAGAAATAGCTCCTGCCCCAGCCAGAAATGTAAAGAAGTCTCTGTGACCCTAAAGCACACAGATAGTTGCTCAAACCCGTCTCCCATGCAGTGACTAAGCTGCAGTATTTTCGAGGTTGTGTAAGATGCACTAAACAATGCATTTCCCAAACGCCTGTCTGCAGTCTACCTGCCAGCCCAAAGCTGGCACTAAGCAGTTTTGCTGCAGTAGTGCGTGGACCGAGCATGTAAGCTGAGCCACCAGACAGCTTCATTAACACCCAAACCCGAATACTCACGGTCTCTTGTGGCAAGCGAGCCGAAAGCGTTTCTCTCTGACTGAGTCAGTGGGAGCTGTGCAAAGATGCATCTTCTGAAAGTCTTTGCCTTTATTACAAAGTGCCCAGCTTTCCAGTGCATCACTTAATAGCACTCCTTGTCTTCAAAACACATCATGAGTGCTGTGTGCTGCAGAGGCAGAGCTGCATTGCAAGGGTTGTTGGTGGTAATTGTAGCGTTTAGCAGGTTCCAGGTAAGTCGGAGGCAGCCTGCCTTTGGTGTTGATGGCTGGTGCTACACAGGAGGATTTCTGGGTGCATGAGCTGAGAGTGAATTGCTGAGGGCATGTGGAGCACTTGGTTATTAGCCAGCGATAGGGAGTGTTCCAGAAATGTAAGAGTTGCTGTAGGCTAGAGAGCTACTGGACTGCAGAAAGTGCCATGCTTAGAACAGGGTTTGATTTTTTTTTTTTTTTTTTTTTTTGGAAGGTTTACCTCTCGCACCAGGGAGTTTTTACTTTCTTCTTTAAAACTTAGTCTTGATGCCCTTTTACAACAGTCTGGAGACTGGGGGCAGTGCACAGGTTTTATTAGACGTGTGCAGTTGTAGGTTTGGCTCGCTGTCTCAGCTGTGCAGAAAAGGCAGCAGGAAGGAGGTGGTGACTGTTGTGTAAGAGACAATTCAGCACGGTCATTGATATCATAATGGGGCTGAGTTATCTCACACATATTGTAACTAATACCTGGTTCATCTCTTGTTAGGTTTGTAATAAAATAATTTTTCTGATGAGTTTTGTGGGTAACTGCGGAACCTTCACTAGAGGATACAAGGCAATGATCATGGATGTAGAGTTCCTGTATCACCTGCTGTACCTTCTGATTTGCGCTCTGGGGCTCTTCGTACACGAATTTTTTTATAGTTTGTTGGTAGGTATTCATTTTAACCTTTGAATGGTTTTGTATGTGTTCATAAAGTCCCATCTCAGGCATATCTAGATGTGTCATAACACCACTTGCTTTCTGGTTTACTACTGGGAAGCTGTTGTATGGGCATCCCGTTCAGAACTGCACAAGGGGAGATTCTGCCCGGGAGAAGTTACAGCGGGAGGCTGCGGGACTCCTGCCACACCTCTTCTGCCTGATTTTTTCAGACAAGTGGAGACTCTTTTGTTCTTCTCAAGTATATTGTCCAAGATGTGTTTAAGGTTAAATTTAGTTAAAATTTTTAATTGCAATAAAAGTGCATGCAGTTGCAGTGAAGGTATGTAGCATTCCTCTCTGTGTTGCTCCTCAGGATTCAAAGGTCCAGGTTTTCTAGGATAGATGTGTTGCTTGTGACCCTGCTCTGACTTCCGAGGTAATAAAACAATTTAAAATGTTAGTACAGGTTATGTCAATACCTGGTGAAGGTTTAAGCCTTCTTAAGGTCATACAAGCTCTTACATGCAAAAAAAAAAAAAAAAAAAAAAAAAAAATCATTGAAAAATCTAGCCATAGCAATGTTAGCTGAACAGTTGCACTTTTGGAGTGACCATGCTACGAGGAAGAGACACGCAGTCTTTAAGCTGGTTTACTCTGTTGTTGTCAATAACTATAACAGAATGTCCATGCTTTTTGAGCAGTTGGTTAACTTTGGAGTGTCTCCTTAGCTAGACTGCAGACATCACACGACTGACACAGTGCCTGGCTATGTGTTTTTTCTGTCTGGGGTGGAATTCATCTTGCACCACACAATACTGCTAAGAATCAGCGCTGAAGGAGTATATCTAGTATTGGTGGAGAAAATGTGTCACTTCTAAAGCAAACCTGAAATCCCATTGAGAACACTTTATTTTTATCCCTTTGTTTGATGCTTACTATGTCCCCTGGTAACTGAATTGGTTATTTTCTGTATTTGGGTAGGTCCAGTTTAACAAATACCCGTTCAATCATTGTCAGCCAGCATAGCTAGCAACTTTCCTGGGCTGTGCTAGTGAATTGTCACAGACCCAGGGGAGTTAAAAACAAAGGAAACATCCGTAATGAAATTTAAACAAAGAATTTGGGAAAAATAATGCACATTTAATTATATATTTAGTAAACTAAGACTTAAAGGAAATAGCGAACAGCACTTTGAAATGAGCTATTTCAAGATTGTGATGGGGCAGATAGTACTAAAAAAAAAAAACAACAGTATATGTTAGTAGCTTTATGTTTAAAGCATGTACTGTGCTATATAGCACTTGAGGAAGAAGTGCCTGCTCTCAACCTAGGTAGGGACTTCTTCCCGTGCTGCTGCTTGGGACTGGAGTCTGTGAAGTGCAGCTGACGAGGAGGATACATCTGCCTCTGTTCTTCATGTTTCAAAGTGCATGGCGCACGACTGGTACAGTGGAGGTGATGGAGCTCATCCTCACCCCCGTATTTTTCTTTGACAATATGCTAAATTTCAGATAACTATAAAAAGGTGTAAAAAATGTGCTTTAAATGCTCTTTAAAACATCAGGTTGGTATTGCTAACATGCCACCTCATGTTGTGCCAATATTTGGCATGCCACCGGTAGTATTGGTAGTATATGTGCAAAACAGCATTTGCTTCTTTTTGTTGTTCCCCAGCTCTTCGACCTGGTGTACCGAGAAGAGACCTTGCTGAACGTCATCAAGAGCGTCACTCGCAATGGGCGTTCCATCATCCTGACTGCTGTGCTCGCTCTCATCTTGGTCTACCTGTTCTCTATCGTGGGGTATCTCTTCTTCAAAGATGACTTTATTCTGGAAGTAGACAAGCTCCCTAACGAAACATTATTACCAGGTTGGTACCAGTGACTCATTTTGATGGTTTGTATTGAAAAAAGTAACAGCCTTTGTTCCCTGGGGTGTGCTGACTGAATGTTTTCCACCTTTTGCAAGACATACTGGTTGCCTCACCAGCTTGACAATTTCTTTCTTACAAAGGACACTGTTGAAATAGAAAATAAAAGTTAAAACCAGTCAAACTGATTGGGGCAAACAGATACCCCAGTATTTTTACAAAACACTGCAATCTGCTGCAGCATGAGGAGGGGTGGGGAGGAGGAACCCCTGGAGATGGCACTTGGGCTCTTCTGCACACGGTTGAGGTTTCTCCCCTCACCGTTTGCTGAAACAGTTGAGATTATCTAATTCCGCTACACCTACTCCCTCCCCCAGTTTAATTGCAAGCAGACTTTAGGTAGGCCATTGTGGAGAAAGCTCCATACTGGGAGAAGTCAGTTCTGCCTCGGTTTACCAGATCTTTACTCTTTATGTTGACTTTTAATGGGGGGGTTTAGTTTCCAGTTAACAAAAATTACTGGTTTATCTGAAATTGCAGACTCAATTTAAATGAAGGGCATCAAAGTGATGCTCCTGTGAAGGAGAGGTTTATCTCTCTAATTCTCGTTTGCTCATAGCTTTATAGACTGTATTAACCTCTTTCAAATACTTGCTACAGTTTAAACTTGGTAGCAGACTTTTCTGTGCTGACCTTGCTTATTGTAAGTTAAAAATTGGTTGGTTTTTTTTCCAACCTGCAGCATCAAGCTATTAACTTAGTGGGTGGGAAGCACAGAAATGAAATTTGTTAGAGGAGGGGCTTGGGGTTTGCCTTGTTCTCTCTTTGACACTTGAGCTATTCAGGCAAGTATTATTTGACATTCCCACTGTTTTTTCCAATTTTACTGCCAACCCTGTGGGAGACCAAAACCTCACTGACCTTATTATTTCACGTTTCCATGCAGCTGGAGAAATGCCAGACATATTACTATGTGGCAGCAGGTTTGTTTCGATACTTGCAAGGCATTGAAAAGCAAGTTTTCAAGGCACCTTCAAAATTCACTGTGCACTAGAATGTAGTAATTTCAGAACAATTTCAATTACTCTCTCAACTTTGCAGCTGATTCAAAATAAATGCACAACTTAGGTCTTTAATTCACAGAAATAAGAATAATTTTATGTTTGAATATAAAGACATTGAATGTGTAAATCAGAAAGTACTTCTAAACTCTAGGATAAGATAGTATTCTAAACCTGCCTAGTAATTGCACACTGAATATGATGGGGTGCCTTAATATCTGAGAAGTAATCTTGCAAAGCATACAAAACGTTAAACTCTCCATTTAATTCATCACCTTCTGTTTTCAGATCGCACGGAACGAGGTGAGACCATGACCGGAGAGTTTCTCTATTCAGATGTATGCAAAGCAGGGAGCAGTGAAAACTGTTCTTCAGTCATTCCTTCAGACCGTAAGTATCTGCCATTGAATTCATAACTCACATTCTGAGTTTTCACACTTTTTCTAGTTAAGCACCTTAAATTAAAAAACATAGTAATTTCTTAAAAAAAACTATTTAATAAATTTGGGAACAAAGCTATGGTGAGACTATCTAACTTGAAATAGGATTATTTTAGGCCAGCAGCATCAATAACATTTGATACATGAAGTGATTAAACTAGAGAAACTTAGAACTAAACCATAGTCTGATAAAACACTCTTTAATTTTCTACATCAATTTGAGAAGGAAGTGATGCAGTTTACCTCTTTGCAAAGTTCATTATTTTAAAACATTAGGCTATTAAATGTGATCTCAGAGGATAACACCCTGTGAAATACAGAGCAGAACATCATCTATCGTCAGCATTATTCTATCTAGCTAACTAAGGAAACTGCTTTTAATATCATGGCAGGAAGTACTCCGTGGATTAAGTAGACAGGGTAGGTTTGGGGGTTTTTGAGATCAAAAAAGTGCATGTGAGATATTACTTGTAGCATAATCACCAGCCTCAGATTGGCTATTGAAATATTTCAGTTTTATTTTCTACAAAATGTAATTTGCTTCTCAGAGATTTATGATGCTGGTTGTGAGAGCCAGACAGAGCATCACTGTTTCTCTTAGAAGTGGAGCTCTTATATGGTGAAGTGTTTCAAAGGTCAATAATGGCCACGAGCCCATGCTCGCAAGAGGAGATGGCTCTGTTTTGCTCAAGTGTCCTCTTTGATAAATGAAGATTCAACATTGATACAAGAATAGCTGCTTTATGCGGCTCTAGGAGGAGTGTGCTGCTTTGTCTTTGTACACTCTGGCTGCAGAAAATAAAACTCCAGGGATGTTTCTGTAATATAAATAATCAGCCTGATATCAGGGTTTTACATGGCCAGGGATATTAATGATGCCCAAATCTTTGGCCATTTCTCTGCTGTCTCGGGTTTTGGGTATTTCTGGATTGCACAGGGATTTGGGCCTTTCTAAGGCTATCTGTGGGAAGGTGGGATCCGCTCATGAGCATTTTTATGATGAAGGGAAAGTCTTGAGACTTCTAATGGGTACAGGGAGGGTATATGAGATTAGGTAATTAATTCTAGCAGTTCTGCAACAGAAACAGTGAAGTTGGAGGCTTCAGCCAGATGAAGAAAGGGTCAAACAGAGTGCATTACTTTTTTAGTAAAATCCTGTTTCCTTAAGCAGGGATATTTTAGCCACTTGAAAAATCCAAGTTGAAGTTGCCATTTTGAGTGCAGCCCAAAGGCTGTGCAATCTGTTAGGCACCAAGGGAGAGTGTAAGAGGCAACACTTTGTCCTCTGAGCTGTCAAAAAGCTCCGATTCTGTATAAACAGGCATCTGGTGATCTGAGCTATGCATGCTAACAGAAATGGAAAGAGATATTTCACCAAGTCAAAGACAGCAGTTCAAGCACAAAAGAAAACTTCTGCTGGTGGGGAGAGGAGGGCAGGCTGGAGCCGGAGCAGGGACCCGCTCCGAGGATCAGCTCTTTGCAAGAGTTAAGGAGGTTTGCAGTGCTGGCTGGAAATCCGGCAGTTTTTACAAAGGGGAGAGAGAGCAGAGAATGAAGAGAATTGTTGAAAAACTGATCTTGCCTTTTAAACGTGTCTTTGCTTGCTGTGTTAATAGAACTGATTGCTGAAGAAATGGAGGAAGAGAATAAAGAGCATACGTGCGAGACGTTACTGATGTGCATTGTTACTGTACTGAGTCACGGGCTCAGGAGTGGGGGTGGAGTAGGTGATGTGCTCAGGAAACCATCCAAAGAGGTAAATTATCACTGCACGGGGGTGGAAGAGTGATAACCATGTAGGGCTGGGGATCTAGTTCTGCTGGGGACACTGTGTGTACTCTTCCTTTAGACAGATGTAGGATACATCGTGGGTAGAAGGGGCCACGCTTTCTCCCTGTGTAATATAGTTCAATCTCTTTATTATCAGATTAAACAGCAGCCAGTTCCAACAAACTTCTGCCCATCCTTTTTTTAGGGCTTGAGGGCTGTCCAGAATGGGGCCCAAAAGAACAGAAATGGTGTAGCCAGCAGAGTCTATTTTGGGAGTTCAGGATGGGAAGAAATCAGATAAATATGACCTCGTGAAAGAGTAACATGGGGTAGCAGAATGAAAAGGCAGTGGGAGGTGATACCATGCTAGTGGCATGAGTTTCTGTGGGGAGCATCACCAGGGAAAGGCAAGATGTGTGAAACAGGGAATGGATGAGAAGATACAGACCGAGATAGGTTGGAGCTGGAACTGGGAAGGGCAGAAGGATGTTGCTTGGAGCCAGCATCAGAGAACCAAGACCAATCAAAACAGGAGGAATTTTTCATAATACCCAAAGCTGCGTACACAGCTGCTGCTTTAGCTGCCCATTTGAGTCTCAGGCTGGCCTCCCTCTGGTCATTCCCCCAAACCACGTTAGGGGCCAAAGGAGCAGTCTTGAAGTGAATGCTTTTCTGTATTGCCTGCAGTTTTGAAGTGTTTTATAGTATTTAGCCTTATTTCCAGCTTGCAATGGTTTAAAAGTTATGTAATTCTTAAAAGTTTGGCACCCAGCTGGCAGGTTGCTTCTGAAAATGGGGGTTAGGTATTTTTGGGTATTCAGGTCCCATGCTAAATGGGTTCTGGGCAGTCCAACTGAATGTCCACATACATGGTTGTTAGCATAAATGAAATGGATACTGTTAAATTCCAGTAAAAGACTTCATGGTCGACACTGGTACTATATTAATATGTAAGCAGATCAGTGTAAGGATAGAATTTGGATGGGCTTGCAGTACAGGGGTGAGGAGAGAACAAATTTCAGCATGTACAAGAGAGGAAAGGACAGTAGAGATCGCACACTGGTAGCTGACTAATTTGGCTTTTCTTTCGGTAATCTTGCATTTTAGTTTCACTTAATGTTTTGAGTTGTAAGTTGTCATTGGATAGCATCAGAAATAGAGCCTCCAACGGGAGGGGTGGTCAGGCAGCTTGCTCTGTTACTGAACTGAGAAGGGCATGGTCAGGGTTAGATGTACACATATTTGGGTTGTTAATTATTAAAATATGTATCTTGCAGGAACCTCTCTTTGCTGCTAGAGTGATATATGATCTGTTATTCTTCTTCATGGTCATCATTATTGTCCTTAACCTGATTTTTGGGGTGATCATTGACACTTTTGCTGATTTAAGGAGTGAAAAACAGAAGAAAGAAGAAATCTTAAAAACTACTTGCTTTATTTGTGGTAAGTGTAGAAACACACTTAAGAATAAGGGGTTACTCTGTCAAAGTCAGAGATAGCTGCAAACTAGCAGGAAATGGGAGTCTTGAGTTACTGGCTGTTCTACCTTGCATTCCTCAGTTGGTTGATATTCGCGGGTACCACGTGCATAGGAGCTTGGCAGCAGGAAGAGATGGGGAATGTATGCTCAGTATACCAGTTTTTTCCTAAAATCCTTAGTGGCTGTTTCTCCTGTGTTTCAAAGAATAGTTTCCTATTGGAATAAGAGACTATTATAAACAGTCATTTCTTTTCCACGGGTGCAGAGTGTGGAGTAGTGCCTGTGAAAGTTTTTCCCATTAATAGATTAGGAATTAAGCAGCCAAGCCCTTTGAGGCTGGTGTGGTTAAATTACGTGGTCATGCAGAAATTGTGTAACACACAGACTGACAGAAAAAACCTTTGCAAGTTTCTGGCAAAGCAAATGTTGCTTTTGGTATCATTTTGCCTAAAAATAGGAGATGCATTATGAAATCCAACAAACTGATTGCGTACGGGGTAGCTACATTTTTAACCAAAAGTTCTGTTATGTGTAAATGTGAGCAGTACTTGTTACACCTTCTTTCCCCTTCTCATTGCATTGTGGCCATTTGTTAGAGTTCCTCCCTGTTACTCAGTGTTTATTTAGAAATGATTGTGCCTGTTAAGTGCAGCAGACTGTAGAAACAAGTTTTGTTCTTAGAGCTCATTTTCTTAGCACCAGTTTGTAAATACTAAGGGTTATATCTGTGTTACTCTTGTAGGCTTGGAAAGAGATAAGTTTGATAACAAGACAGTCACGTTTGAAGAGCACATTAAAGAAGAGCACAACATGTGGCATTATCTGTGCTTTATTGTGTTAGTGAAAGTAAAAGACTCAACAGAATATACAGGACCAGAAAGTTACGTGGCAGAAATGATCAAGGTGAGTTTGGAGTTTTGCTTTTTTTTTCTCTTCTAGATTAGACCAATCTACTGGCATATTTGGTAAATATAGTGCTCTGTATTTTATTTATTCTGTAAACAAAAACTTGGAGTAAGACTTTCTATAATAATAGGCTTAATCTAATGCCTTTCCTTTTAGAAGCATCTTCTAAAGATAATGAACTTAAGATGTACTTGGCAAGATAACTCGATAAAAGATGTGGCGTTGATGGCAGCACATTGCAGCACGCTGCAGACGGATGGTGCAGGCAGGGGCACTCGTGGGAGCCGACACGTGCTGAGCACCGCAGTCACACAGGGATTTGCCTCTGTGTACCTGCAGTTCTCAGCCTCTAAAACGCTCCCGTGTGCAAGCCCGAGGAGGTGGCACTGAGCAGTGACAGCTCGGTAGGCTCTGTGGTTTTAAAGCAGGTGAAGAGAAGCTCTTCTGTTCTGATAACTAGTATTTTAGGGAGAGTATTTTCAAGCTGGTGGAAGTGTCTGAAGTATAACAAACAGGTTATAATCTGTCCCAGTATGAATATCTTCAAGTGACTTGTAGGATTTGTTGTCATATGATTTTAGCTTATGAGTGTAAAAAGCTGAAATTCATATCTACTCAGTTGTAAGCCTTCTAATGAGAGAATTAAAAGGCTCGTCTGTGCCAAGCTGCAGGTTCAGAGCTCCTGGAATTAGATCCTAAATCCCAATTACTGATTTGAGTGTCTTCTGGATGGTTAGCAAAAGCTGTTTCTGATTTGTAAAATTTCAATTAGTTATTTCTTTATTTGCCTTCAGACAAATTGTCCTGGTTTTGGCAGAAGTAGCAGAATACTTTTCTTATTTGTCTCTTTTTGCTACTGAGGTACAACCTACCTTTAAGCAGGCGGTTTGTCACGGCCCCAATGGTCAGAATGTAGATCCCCCCAAGATCACTTAGAGGTTAAACACGTTACTTTGGGTCAGGTCACTACAGAGTATGTCCCAGTTCTGGATTTCTGCCTCTGTAATGAGGGCTTAAAGAAATCTTGTGAGCAGTCACCTGATAGAGGATTAGCACAGCGAGATAACGAAGTACATCACTGCTGCTTTCTAGTCTGCCTGATTATATTCCTCCCTTTATTTATCCCACCCCAGCAAGCAGTACTTAAGGGGAAGCACTGTGCTCTAATATTTCTGCTTGTAAAAGACAATTTTGTGTTGTGTTAAAACTAGTTTAAAAAAAGAGACAAGTTTTAATTAACGAACAATTTATTAACAAGTTGTTATTTCAGATTAACAGTTCAAATTAGGTAAGAACCAAAAAGCAGCCACTGAATATGTTTGTGATAAACGCTAAACAAGAGAATTTCCATTCATAGAAGTGTCAGCAAAGGCTAATTACTATGTGTTGAATGGGAATATGGATAAATTATGTCTCATGGAGACGCAATTTTATGTAATTATATGCTCTAGGTAGAGCTTTGGAGTCTGTCTTGTAGCTGGTGGTTTTTTGCATTTCATGAGCCAGTTTTAAATTGACAACTAACAGCAGGGTCTCGCTGCAATGCTGTTGAAAGTGTGGTGTAACCGTACAAGCCATGGAAGAGGAAGTAAATTTGCTTTGCACATCAGTGGTGTGCCATGACCCAGCACAGGCGTGGCCAGAGCAGCTCGGGCTGGTGCTGCCCTGACACCGTCGTTCTCAGAAGCATTTCGCAGTTGATGTATTCCTCAGGACTAAGCTGGCAAAGCTTACTCTGAAAATCAAAAGCAATTTCTTTCCATCGTCCTTGAACATTAAAAACATTATTTTCTGCCCTAGAAAATGTGAGTGTAAAACACAATGAATATATTTCTCTACCAGACTTGTTTTAAATATTTTGTAAGAGTCAGAAATCCTTTTTTCTGCTGAAGGTGTATCTACGCGTAACTTGGTGCACGGTTCCTCTTTCACTCAGACTTTCTGTCTTCATCCCGTGAATCTAGAAGGACAGGCAAAAGGAAAGCCTTAAATATGTCAGTGTTTCCAAGGATTGAGATTCACCTGTTGGAGGAGATGGTTTGTTTTGTATTTGTACAGAGGGTGAACGGGAATTGGTGGTTACTTAGTGTCTGCAGCTACCAGATTCTCCTGGAATAATAACCTACGTATGTTGTGGTTAGATGTTAAAGCTATTTTCTCCCCACATTTTCAGACTGAAGGTGGCACTCTAACATCTTTGATAATGCCATAGATGGGGCATGTCTTTTCCATGGGCTGTTACCCAGTACCATTGTTCAACTGCAATTTATACCCATTTTTAGTAGTTGAGGGTAGGAAGCCTAATGTGCTCCAGATCATACTGTGATGACAGAATACACCTCACATATGCTTCACCTTTGCTCTGACTCCCAACAGAATATCTTTACAGAA
>NW_010106410.1:0-1323 GCF_000699245.1 Pterocles gutturalis | reverse complement strand
GTCTAGGTCTAGGTGTGTCAGCGAAGAGATTTTCCTTTTTTTCCACCTGAAGTGGTAAGACGCAAAGACAAAGGCTAATGTGGCAAAAACAAAAATGCAGAGAATCACAGAGAAAAAAATGCTCATTCAAGCATTAAGACTTTAAAAAATTCTAAGTTTGTACGGTTATAAATGTTCAGTACATTTCTTTAGTATGAGCAACGCACACCTTGATGTGTTATACAAGAACTGAGGGAAGCTCAGTGTATCTTTATATCAGGACTTCCAAGCTGAAATAGATTTAACAGTGTTCCATCATCCTCAAAAGCTGGACTCATAAATCAAGATAAGCGTTATATCGCAAATTTTATCCAGTGCCCAAACAATTGCAATAAAACGCAGTATGCACATCAGTGCAGGATGTACAGAAACCATCTCAAAGCCCCTCTCACGGAAGACTCAAGAAACTTCACCCACAAACACCACAATAAAAACCACGGTCCTACCTCCGCTATACAGGAACGCTGAGCACTTTAGCTTTAATTTCATACTAGACACTAGCACAACATCTTGTATCAGTTCACAAACCCTGAACAGGACACGAAGTGCTGGCAGTGCTAGTCAAGAACTTCATAACCATGTTAGCTCAAACCTAGTTAACACAGCACATGTTTCTACCAAATGATAACTGCGCTTTTCCATCATGGTAGTATGGCTGATAACACAATTAAACCCACAGTTTTTAGCATGACATAGTTTTTAAAAAAGGTAGGTTTGGTTGGTTTTTATTTTCTAGCATAAGCGAAGGAAAAAGGGAGATAAAGTGAAATCCCAGTGAAGACAAGTCAGCAAAGTATTTCATTTGAAATTTACGAAGTTAAAACCCAAAGACACTCCTATTCTTTGACTCAAACCCTGTGAAAATGACAGACTGCCTGATTATCCGAAGGTTTTAAGACTTTAAAGCCGGTGCGTGGCTCTTCCTTTCCTAGAGAGGGGAACTCCTCCCTCAGTGGTGTGTCGCACAACTCAACAATTTCCACAGATGTCCAGGTGCAGATATATAAAGAAAGAGCTCGATTAAGAAATCAATATTTTATTTCCATGGCGTCTGGTGGTTTTTTTTTTTCTTCTCCTCCCTCCCCCTTTCTTACACAAAACTACAATGAAAGCACATCTTCTGTGCTGACAGCATGATTTCCTGCAGTCCACACAGGAACACGCAGCCCAGCCGCTGAATCCCCTTCCACCCCCCATTTCCACACACACGATCGCGTTACCGACACTGTAAGGCGGGAACAGCCTCCCCCGGCCCCACGCTGGGCCCCGACCCCCTCACAAGGG
>NW_010106409.1:0-1871 GCF_000699245.1 Pterocles gutturalis | reverse complement strand
TCCACCACACGTCAGAGAACAGACAGTTCGTTTAAACCTAACTGGGCTGCAGTCCAACACTTATCTTTTACTGATCTTGAACTATTTTTTAAACAAATGTGTGGCCTTACCTCTAAGAATTGGGGTGATTATAGTAGATAGGAGACTTCCAGCATTAATGGACAAATAAAAGATAGAGAAGAACCTAGTTCTTTGTTTCTCCTACAGTAAAAACAAAAAGATGTTTAGAAAGGCTTAGCCAGAACATCATTGATCATCCCAGACTGAACAATCAGCAGCTCTGCACAGTTCAAGACAAATAGCTATCTAGCTCCTTCTTCAACTACTTGGGAAACACTACAGTAATGCACAGGACTAAATATGCTTATTATTAGAGTATTGCAATAGTCAAACATTAGTAAGAGTATCTGTATGATTGAAACCCTGAAAGATTGTTACCTGATTATCTTCAAACTGATCCCCACCAAATGCTAACACACAAGGTTTGATCCCGCCAGTACCAAGTGCAATGAGGATCAAGCCAATCATGGACAGAGCACTGGAACAAAATATTCATAAGAGACTGATTGCAAGATGGTTGAAAGTCAAGCATAAATTTAAGGTGTAAGTTGTCCCACCTTCCATCAACCTGGAAAATAATCATGTACAAGGCAACTCACATGTGCACTGATACATTATCAGGAGAGCCATCTCGGTTGTGATCCGTCAAGTCATTTATGGAGCTCACAGACATGACTCCCTGCCCAATCGTATAGACAATGGACAAGGAGACAATGGTCCTGTTATAAAGACAGGAGAAATTGTGTTAACATACAAAAACTTACACACATTTACGGACACACACAGATAATGCAGACTTTTGCTTATTTCAAAGATGCTTAACAAAGCATGATTAACAGCTACAAGTTACGGACTCAACTTATCACAAGCTACTGTAAAAATCTGTCCACATACCTCTGTCACAATATTTCAGAGAATGGTTTGGGTTGGAAGGGACCTTAAAGATCATCTAGTTCCAACCCCCCTGCCATGGGCAGGGATCCCTTCCACTAGACCAGGTTGCTCAAAGCCTCATCCAGCCTGGCCTTGAACACCTCCAGGGATGGGGCATCCAAAACGTCTTCAGTCAACCTGTTCCAGTGCCTCACCATCCTCACAGTAAAAAATTTCTTCCTAATATCTAATCTAAATCTACCCTCTTTCAGCTTAAAACCATTACCCCTTGTCCTATCACTACACTCCCTGATAAAGAGTGCCTCCCCATCTCTCCTGTAGGCACCCTTGAAGTATTGGAATTCTACTCTAACGTCTCCCTGGAGCCTTCTCTTCTCCAGACTGAACAACCCCAACTCTCTCAGCCTGTCCTTGTACAGGAGGTGCTCCAACCCTCTGACCATCTTCATGGCCCTCATCTGGACTTGCTCCTGCAGGTCCATGTCTTTCTTACGTTGGGGGGCCCAGAGCTCGAGACAGTACTCAATGTCATTATCATCTTTCATATATGGTGAAGTTCAAGTAGACTATTCTACAGCATTGAAATATGCAATTTACACTGATTTTAATACTGTTTAAATATTCTCTATGTTTTCTCTGTGTTCTTTATGTGAGCAAGTCCCATGCGCCATGGCAGACATTGCACAGAGTACATGGTCTGTGCAAGGTTTGAGTCTCTCCTATAGCAGTGCTTATACCGGTGCTTGGGTAACCTCCTCTTCCTCTTGTCACCACAGATTTTTTTTTTAATGAATTATTGTTTAAGCCTTCCTCATAGCACCTTGCTGTATTTTAGGACATCTGTACATTAAAACCATAAAATTATTTATTTTTTTTTCTAAAAGCATAGGTTTTTTCTTGCCAAGGTTCAAGTTCCA
>NW_010106408.1:0-274 GCF_000699245.1 Pterocles gutturalis | reverse complement strand
AAAATACAAATCATAAGGATTCCTCTCCCCCACATTAATTGCAATGCAAAGGGAGATCTCGCCTTAAAGATCCTGCTCGGGCTGTGCTACATTTTAATGAGCGCATCGAGGCTTTTGATCTCCGTGAGGCAGTTGGGTTCAGTTGTGCCGGAAGGTTAGTTGCATATCCTGGCTGATCTGAAATTCGATCAGCAGAGGGGGCAAAAAAAAAGAAAAGCATTTTAATGGGAATCTATAGAGGATCATAGGGTCCTGGAAGGAAATAGGTGTTGAT
>NW_010106407.1:9989-20208 GCF_000699245.1 Pterocles gutturalis | reverse complement strand
CCACAACTCTCTGGCTTCTTTTCTCCAGATGAAACTGCTCAGCTATTCTGTACCCTAAACACATCCTCTCTGAGACCCCTGAAGAGCTCTGGCACATGTGTGATGCATGATTTCTCTTTACAAAAATCATGCCTATTCCCCTAATATATTTATTGATCTGTCCACTGATTATTACAGCTGATTTTCCTGGCGAGGAAGTCAAATACACTCATCAGATACACTAGTAAACAGTATACTGGTGCAGGTATAGTAAACAACTATTTCAGCCCGAGTAATAGTTCCTGGACTCCCTAGAGCCCTTTTTAATGCAGAACTCATTTTTAACAGAATTTCTCTGCTAGTGCAATTGATTCCAGTCATAGGTTACACACCGCTGCAGGTAGTTTAGCAATTTCCTATCAGAGGTCCTTTAAACTGAAAACCTCCTTTGGCTCACTTCCATCCACGTACCCTTCAGAAGGACTGCAAATGAAGAATCTGGGACTCACTGAAGTGTATGGGCTCTTTTCCCTCATGCTAAGCACAGGGTCCTCTCTGGTCCTAGGCAGCTGCTGAGCAGTACAGAAGGGCGTAATCAGAAAACACCTATATTCCCTTACCAGAAGCAATTCAGGCATTTAGGTCCTAGTTACTGTCCTTTTTCACTTAAGGCTTCGTCTTCACTGACAAGTAGTTTGGCGTGGTGGGACATCAGGAGATGGACACTGTTGGTGATGAAACACCCCCAACTCTACTGTGGGCAGTTCAGGGGGATTCAGTTTAGTCTGGTGCCTTGTACTGGAGGTCCCCACCACACAGGTGTTTTCAGAGTCTCTGGAGGGCAATCATTGGTCTCTTTGGACTCATATGTCCCCATGAGGAGACGGAGAGCATCAGTGGTGGTAGCGGAGTTTGTGTGTCCTCCAGAAGGAATCCGATCTATGCTTAGCTTTGAGCAACCTGGGCTAGTGGGAGGTGTCCCTGCCCATAGCACGGGGGCTTGGAACTAGATGATCTCTAAGGTCTCTTCCAACCCAAACCGTTCTGTGATTCCATGATTCTGTGATATACCAAAACCAATCTGAAAACCAAACCAGTCCCTGCATGGGGACTACTGCTGGGGGATTCACTTAAAAATCTCAGCAAGGCTCTGAAGCAAATGGCTAAAGTTGATGCAGCTTTGGACTACATGGTTTTTGAAGAAGAGTCTGCATCTTACCAAAGCAAGTCTTTGATCCTTGCTCGGGGTCTCCGCATGCTACTTTGGTGCATACTATCATCTTGAAAATGTCACTCTGTCCTTTGGGAGCAAAGTACAGAACTAGTTTTGCTTCTATTTATGTGAACTGAAATAGGAATAGCTCCATTTCCAGGACCTGAAAAGGTCTATCAGATCCCCATCTGTGTGGCTGGAAGTTTAGGAGATTTCTAAGCTGCTTGCAGAAACATTCCCAAAACTCCCTCCCTTATTCAACATGCCATTGCACAACAGCTCTTTTATCTTGCCCAGAGCAGGATGGGCACCCATGTCCTCCCCGTTTGAAAGCTGGTCCTGGTGTGTGGCCGCTCCTTTGTTGGTTGGGACAGTCAATGGTCAATGCCTTGCTAAATGGCTTCAGAAAGGAAGCTGGAGAGAAAACAGGACACAGTCCTGCCTCCCTGAGTAGCAGCACAGCCTGGCCAACAGCTCCACCAGGAGCCAAAAGCCCCAACTCCCTTCCTAGCTTCGTTCTTCACCACCATCTGTGTCTCTGCAGCCAGCTGTAGGCAGCTTGGGTGGCCCTGGGCTTAGGAAGGAGACGTGGGCTGGCCACACAGGCAAGCTGGGTCCTCCTGGGTGGAAGATGTCAGGAGTTTCCTGTTCCTCTCTGTTGAACAGACAGGAGGCCTGGGCAGACAGATCAGCTTCCAGACTCTGGAAATCCAAACAGGAACCTGCACAGAGATGGGGTTTTTTTATGTGGATGTCTTTCATCCCTTCAGATGGGGATGTTTATAGGCAGAGCTGAGCTCCCCTTCTTGGTTAGGCTCTCTAGGTGGACCCAAGCAGAGAAGACACACAGTGATGTGGGATAAATTTCCCCAGAATCTGTCACAGGGCAGATCAGCTCAGCGACAGAGCTAGTGAGTGGTGCTGATTCTCCCACTGCTCCTCCAAACTGGTACATGCTTAGTGGTTTGCTTTAAGGCACTCCTGATGGGCATCAGTGGAAGGACCATTTGGGAGTACTGAGTCTGGCCAAAACTCTGCAGGAGGAGGACAAGGAGTCTCTGCACTGACCTAAATGAGTTTTGTCTCAAATCTACTGCAACCCTCTCTAAAACACACTAAGGTCAGTTAAAATCTATCTGCAGCTTATTCCCTGTTACTGTATGAGGACAAACCACTTTTGTTGCATAGCCTAAGATCCTTCACAAGGTATATTTCAGGTAAGACTATGAAGCAGAAATAATCTTCCTCTTCAAAAAGAGTAAGCATAAGGATGGAGCTTGACACACGGGGATGCTTCCCTGACCCTGGGGTGATATCAGCTGGGGTGATACCACTGCACATATATATGTTGTGTCAGAATGCCATGGCCATAGGGCAGCCAACACCAATGGATCTGCCTGCAGGAGTGACCCCACCAGAATCTAGAGATTTGTGCAGGAGGGACAAGAGGTTGTGACAGTGATCATACAGCAGCACAGGGACCTTCAGAAAGAAACAAGATCATCAGGCCATTCAAATTCAGGCTTGGATCAGAAGTGCAGACCGTTGGTTGCTGTACTGATGGAGAAGACACCTCTCTTGAGAGCAGTTGCTTTGGCCAAGTAAAGCATTATTCTGTGTGGCATTTATTCCCAGGAATGAAAAGGCTGTTTTCCTCAAAACATACTAGTGTATAGCTCAAAGATGAGCCTGTTGCTGCGGGGAAACCTTTGGTGACCTGGGTGAAACCTGTCTAGTCCTCTGCCTTCCTCCCAGGGAGGAGAGCCCATGGTTGCCCCTCTGGCAGAGGTGGTCTTGTCCAGAGGGACGGACGGTGTTCCCAGACGGGGGTCCCACTGCTGCCTCTGCATGCTCCTGCCTGGTCCTGGTATTTGGGGATGTGCCAAAGCCAAGGACAGCACTGAAAGGCCAGGCTCTAACAAGAGTAACCTTTCTTTCATGCAAGATCTGAGAGTTCCTCTGACTAGCAAAGCACAGATGTGTCAGAAAAGACAGACTAAACACAGCTGCAGGGAGCAGTTTCCTAAGAGAGCGTCCTGGGAAGGAGGGACATGTGTGCCACCATCTGCCATGAAACCCTTCATGTGGGGAGCTGTCCTAGGGAGACACAGGATGCAGCTCGGAAGGGCTGTATTTGGCCCCATTTTCTGTCTTTGCCATCACCCACAGCTGCAGCAAGCAAGGGAGGGTACCATGAGCTGCCAACTCAGCCTCACTCAGTGCTCTGCATGGAAATGATAGTCAATCACACAAGACAGCATTATATCAGCACACAGGGCAGGGATCAGACGGGGTTACAACGCTGACCCTGCCCTCTCCTAATTTAAAATGCCTGATTTCTCACAATTAATGTTTCAAAGCTGTATTTTATATGCTGTGTGCAGGAGCTAGGTATTTACACACCCATCCCTGTGTCTCTCCACCTAAAGAAAATACAATATTTCCGTGCGTATCAGACGCTTGAACCACTGTCCAGGATCACAAAGCTGCAGTGCATGGAGCCCTCCTCTCCTTTCAGAGAAACCTCCTCATCAAGGGACGAGTCCTGAATCACATCCAAGGACAAAGCAGCTCTGCTGCTTCCTTCAGACCTGACACCCCACCGGTGTCCTCTTAAGAGTAAGATGTTTGCAGATGACCAATAGGAGAAGGAAGAAAAGAGCATAATGGGGGAGGAGGTGTAGGGGAAAAAAAAAGAAAGCAGCAGTGCTCATTAGAGACAGAGGGAAACGATGCCTTTCATACCTGCTTCGCTCCCTTTCGCTCCTTCCATTCTTCAGACAAATGAGATGCCCGTGGCGGACGCAGCCCGCTGGTGTGCTTCCTCAATTATTAATGGGAGATGCTTTGTCTTATTTAATGACATGGTTTTGATTAGTTTACTCTCCTGGGACATGCTTTCCCCCCCCTTGTCTCCTTGTTTCCCCCCCTTTCTCTGGTCTACCTTTAATCCATTTTTTTCTTGCAGTAACGATGCGCCAACGTTGCTGCTTCTGCCACCAAGTGCTTTGTTAACAGGGGCTCAGGTGAGCCAGGCAGGCGCGACGTTTCTCCAAAAGGCCGTACACTGCCAGAGCCTCTTCTTGGGCGAGAGTGAGGCTTGCTAGAAAATAATGAGAACTGGCAGGTCTGATGATCCAAAGCTGAGAAACATATGCCTGGCCTGCTTCTTTCATCTCTGTAATTGGGTTTTTCCACTCCTGTCAATTAGGGTTTTTTTTCTCTTCCTTCTGCCCCGGCATGTCTCCTTTCACGGAGCACAGTGCGAGTGTCTGAATGGCTGATCACAGGGTGGCCCTGGAGTAACCAGTACCAGGGCGATGTGCAGGGGTAGGTTTGTACGGGATCACGAGAGCCCACTGGAAAATCCCACTGTTACCTTGACAGGAGAGGGAGGACTGCTTCTGCCAGGGAGAGATGACACCTCTGGGCACATGGACGTGGAAGTCCTATTTTCTCTTCTTGTCCCCCGAACAGGCTGGGTGCTATGTGATGACAAGTTTAAAGACAAGGAATGGTTTTTTTCCTACTTCCACTTCCAGCCATGAAGTTTATTCCCAGCAGTGCACTTATAGGGGGTTACTCTTAGCTACAGCAAAGCTGTAGCAAAGCTCCTGTGTTGGTGGTCAAAACAGGCAGCATCTCTTTTGGGAGGGCAGTGTCTGCAGAGGATGACTTCTTACCTCCCCTAGATGTGACCTTGCAGTTTTCTCCAGCCTTGGCCCCAGCTCCGGACACCCAAGGCCATGAAGCTGTAGGCAACAGGCCAGCCTGCCTGCCAGAGCTGAGGAGAGCCGCCGTAATTCAGCCTGCGTGTACAAACCGTCCACCCAGTGGCTCACAAAGACAAGCCAGGCAGAAATCACATTTCCTGCTATTATTCATATTTCTCAAGTCTTTTAAAAATCACTGGCTTCTTTCCATGAATGTGTCTGCTAGTGGGAAAATGTCACACTCAACAGCTCAAGAGCTGTTGAGAAAGGTGAGAGCTATGTTTTAAATTCTGCCAAATACATTGAATAGCTCACCCCATTGTTGAGCAGGACAAAACCCCATTGCTCTCATCTTCCATCACAAAAAGAAGGTCATTTCAAAGGGGAATTCAGGGCTGGGGACCTCAGCTCGCTGGCTGGAGGTGGCGACTCTACGTTGGCTGCAGCAGTCACTACTGTGGTCACCAGCTCAGTTACCAGTCTGCACGCGCTGTTACAACTGCAAAACATTGAGAATTTCTTCCATGGAGTGGATTTGAAGACATTTTTGTCCCATAAAAGAAAGCGAGGTAAAAGCTATTACCTTTGGAAAGTTCTTCAAACTTCATATTGTTTAGCACCATCTTTTTTTCCTGATTTTTATTGGAAAGGCAATGTGAAAATTTTTTTTCTTATTTTTCATTTTTCTTGGTGACTGCAAAACAAGTTTTAAAAAGGGCAACTTAAACATCATTGTATCAAAAAACTCCAGTTATAAACGTATCCGCAGAAAGCTGACAAAACTCTTCCTTCCTCTTATTCTTTGATTGTGTGTTTTGATCTGGTATTCAGGAGTCTGCAAAAAGTATCTGATGCTTTTTGACTTAGGAGAGAGGGCAGCTGCTCAAGGACCTTTCTGGGCTATGCAGCATCTAATACCTGGCTATTTGTAGTTGTGGATCCAGCAGGATCCAAACCCTGCCAACTGTCCAAATGAAAGGATAACAATTTTACAGTGAATTGGGCTGTATATGTATGATACAGTAGCTAAAGTTCTCTTCTGTTAACCAAACACAGTGGAATAGCAAATTAGACTTAAAATATTGCTTTATATGTTATATAAAAAAAAATTCTGCATGAATTTTCCTGCTGGGTTGTCCCCAGAGAGACAGCACACATGCTCTTTATACTTCACCAGTTTTTCACCTGAAAAAATGCTGAAATGACCAAGTACTATCGTATTTCATATAATACTCATCTTTGCACAACTAAATAGGTTTTTCTGAGTATCTGTCAGCATCAGACATCCGGGGGCAGTTATACATCAGCCTGGCTGATTAAAAAAATATGGTCAGATTCAAGCAAGACAAATTATTTCACAAGCTTCAACACCAATTAAATATGTGCTTCATTTTCATATAATATATTGCAGGTATCTGCAAAAAGAGTGAGGGGCATATTGCTGCCTGTCTCCTTGTCTGCATAATTTATTTCCTCCCAGTCCGTTCCTCACCAGGAGCAGGGGGGACAATGCACCAGGAGAACAACACGGGTCCCTCCCCAGACCTTTGCTCCGAGCAGGCTCACAGAGATGCGCTGGTTTTCCAGCCGTTCATGGGCACTGGGAAGAGGAAGCACAATTTGGAGGACATGAAAAAGGGGATTCCCGGAATCGAGCACTGGAGTAATCAACATTTCTGAAGAATGAACACCAAGGAGTCTGAGACTGGGAACAGAGATGTGCTGACACGTCTGTTTAATCAGGGCAGAGCATTGAACAGATCCACAGAGTCTGTATAGATCAGACTCCACTTGGATGCTGTGATTGAAATTATGCTGGAGTCTGTTGAATCTTGAGGAACTGTTCTATTATTTTAAGAAAAGATGCCCTACCTGCAGGGGACTGACACCCCTCCAAATCTCATGGGAGCAGGTGACAATGACAGAAGAAAACTGAATACCACCACTGCGATCTTCAGCTGATAAACAACATAGTCAAGCTAAAACCTTTGAAGTTATGTCAAGGTAAAACAGCCGTTGTTCTTGCCAGCCACTCTACCCAACCACCAGGAACCCAAAGCAAGAGCTAGAAAATCAGGTTTTAACCAAAACCTCTACAGCTACCAGAAGACAGCTCACCCTTAAAGCTCTAGCTGGTGTCATGCTGCCAACCCATTCTTCATAAAGTGACGATCTGTGTAATTAATTTTAAAAAATTTGGCAATGAAATGGACTATATAAGTCGAAAATCTAGCCCTGGATTTTCTTTAAGAATAAATGAAGGCATATTATTAGCTGGAAGTATTGGGTCCTTGGATCATTTACATCTTTTAAGATACACATAACAATTTTATTATGCCTTACATTTGCTGCCCCTCCCAAGCTTTCTCATTTATTTTCTCTTCCTCCATCACCTCAATTATCATAGAAAGTGGATAAAAGCCAGCAAAGGCAGACACAGCTTATGACATCTCTAAATGCCCAAGAGGCAAGTAAGTCCCTGGGGAAGCCAGAGCCTCGAGTTCAATGCAAATTTCAAGCAAAGCAGAGGATGGACCAGCACCTGGCTCTTTCATGCTTGAGAGAATGATCTAATTGTTGGCTATTAGTCCTCTATATGACTCCAAAATCTGGCTGTGCCAGTGCCTTTTCCTCTGACCAAACCTCAACCCAGGACCTGGAAACGTGAATTAGATATTTAAACTGTGCTGTAGGTCCGGCAACAAGTCAGGGAACTATGACCCTGTCCTTTATCTCGTCTGTTGGTTGTACACCTGAAGCACAATGACCCAGCTTGTGTTGGTTTGGGCACAACAGCCTCAGGGTTTTCTCTCCCAGCTTTCAGGCACATTGAATTCTGCTTTGGCAAGTACATCCACTACCTAGAAGAGGCATTACTGCTACTCCAGACATTTACTGCTACTGCAAACTTTTACATCAGAGTCAGATTCCCGCTTTTCAAGGCCATGATGCCTTTCTAAGAAGTGTCCCCAGATGCCCAGATCCCCTTCATTTCTTGCCAGCCTCAAGGAGCTCCCTCTATCTCACTTGTCCAAGTGCTGACCCTAACCAAATTCTGACCCCTAGGCACCAACTTCAGCAAGACGGGGGAAGTCAAAAACACTGAACATGCAGCTTTTGTAGAAACCAAGGGCCCTGCCATCTCCTTCACCCTTCACCAATGCTTGCTGAAAAAGATTCAATGTGCAACAGCCATAAAAACACTAGAAAGCTTGATTTCCCACTATACCTCTGTTTTTATTTTCTTCCCAGCTTGCCTGGAATCCTCTGATCAGCTTCACTACATCTTGACAGCTCCAGCATCTCGGTGGCAGGAGAAGGGTCCCACTGAGAAACGACTGACACCTTCCTCATCGCAAACCCGCTACTCAGTGTGGACCTCCCACATCCCTGCTGCCTCCCCATGAGACCCTTCAGTGCTGGATGGTGAACCTGTGTGCTTGGAAGGGGCAAGCAGGGAAAAAAAGTCTGAGAAAAGCCAAGTGCTGGGCATTGCCTGGGACAGGAGCAAACCCACAGACACTCTCCCAGCAGCCGCATTTCCTTTTGTGCTCCCTTGAGACGCGGTTTCTTCTTTCCATCCGAAATAAACACGGGGAGGTCACGCTGTGCTGGTGGCAGCAAGTTAAATGAAACATCGGCGTTTCATAACTGAGAAATGCACAGGCACAGGAGGCAGCGGGGAAGGAATGGCTTTGAAGTTTAGCTAGTCAATGCGTCCCTCTGGGTTTCTTCTTTCTTACACTCATTTTTAGCTTTTTAAATATAATTTTAAATGTTTGTGTAAATAAACGAGAACCTGCGAGAGGATCTGCCACAGCATAGAAAGAAAATAAATTTCTATGCACCAGACAAGGAAATAAACCACGAGAGTACGTTGCACAGCCCCCTCTCTTGGTAGCAGTCATTAACAATATCAAGCTGTGGTGGTGGCGTGTGGATGTCCACACCTTTCCGTGGTGCACTTCGCTGCACCCTTGTGTACTGCAGCTCATAACTGAATTTTTATTCCTTCTCAAAAGCCCCATGGAGGAAACATCTAGAAAGGAAAGCTCTCCTACTTGCTACCAATCCAAATTTCGGGGGAAGCCACTCAAAACCCTTCCAACAAGCTGTAGGGTGAAACATAAAGTGCTCCTCAAGGATCTGGAGTCCCAGTAGTTAATTGATGTTCTGCAATAATTTGGGATAAAAGAAAAAGAAGGAGGAAAAAAAGCAGTAGGAGGAAAAATAGATTCTTGCTCTGCTTCATAAGATTATATTTGTTTCCTAACCGAGTTAAAAATGAAAGCAAAACCTATTCTCTTCCAATGAGAACCATTCTTAAATGATCTTTCCAGCTTTTTTGGCATTTAAAAAATCAAAACAAGGAAAAAGAAAGTGTTAAATCATTTAAAACAAATAGAGCAACATGTAGCTGAGGTCATTCAGTGCTGTGACAGACACAGTACTTCTTCTTGTAGATCTTCTCCTTTCAGACTGGAGACCAGAGAAGAAAAGAAAAGCTCATTAGGTGATGAAGAATACATCAGAACTGCTCCAGCACTGGAGCTCGATGCATTCTGTGAGATTTTAAAGTCATCTCGCTACACAGAAAAGGAAATGATTACAGGAAATATTACACTTCATCCTTCTGCAGCTGGATTAAGTGTTTTATTACTTACCGCTGAGGACACTTCTGTGTGACACAAATATATTTGTTAGAGTATTTTATTAAATTACAGCAAACATCTGAATTCAGAGTGGGGCCATTGAGAAGCTAAATGTAAGAAGAATTGACATTACAGTGCCTCAGCAGCAGTAAAGCTGTAATCAGTTCTGACAGATCTAACTCATGTGCTTGAGGCTCAACGAGACGTTGTTCAGGTACCACCATGGTGAAGCAGAAAGGAAGGAAATATTGGGAGCTCCCTAGAAAAGAAGCATCCTGGAGAAAGGCTCTCCAGAGATGCTTCTCCCTATTTTCACCCCAGCACTACAAAACTGAGGGCTGAAGGTAAATAACCAGTAAATATTCTGGTATGTAGAAAGGTTTGGCAGATGTGTTAGTAGTCCTGACTTCTGACCTTGCATGACTGCATGGACAGCTTATCTATCACTTTGAAACACAAGCTGCCGGCCCCCAAAGCTGTAGACAAATTGTAAGTAGAAAATAAAATTATCCCATTGAGTGTTTTTAGAGCTGTTTTTTTAAGGCTTGTTTCATAAGTTTTGTAATTCTCATTGGATTTTTTGAATGCTTGGGACCAATAACTTTTAAGTCCTTGATTTTGCTGTTTCTGGCAGGAGAATGAAACAGAACTTGTTGCTGGTG
>NW_010106407.1:0-9958 GCF_000699245.1 Pterocles gutturalis | reverse complement strand
CCTGCGGAACCCCCAGACAGCCTGCAGGAGCCTGGCAGGACCACATCCCAGGTACGGGCAGCTAAAGAGCAGCAGCTGGTTCTTTCCTTCTCCCTTGGATGTGAGATGCAGGAAGAGATGTATAAAAAACCACTGGCATCTCCCTGACAATGATGGGGATCCCCAATGGGATCCTCTGCTCAGATTTAGGTAATTTTTAATCCCAGGCCGGAAGGAAATTATATTCAGCAGCAATTAGACCAGTCTTCTGTAACGATGTGGGGTGCGATATGACCACATTTATTGTTAGCTCTCATGTTAGAACTACTGTACAGGGAACATTTTTCACACCTGCAGTCTCTGGGAGGCATTTTCCGAGGGTTAAAGGCTTCTTGCTCATCACAGGACAACAAATTTCCCAGAGGAACATTCTCAGGCTCATCCCTTATTCCTTTCCCTCTGCTTTACAGTCCTGGGAGTCATTAGAGCACAGGTAGATCTTGAGTCATTTTTGAAATACCATAGGAATTGCACAGCTGAGATTACTTCCTCTCTCTAGTATGCAAATCATCCCTAAAAAGGGTTTTCCTGGAAAACAATTCCTTGCATTTTTTCCCAAGGGTATGTGCTCTTTTATTTGTTAAGGATCAAAATACTTATGTGACAATGCATAAGGAGCCTGGAGAACTTCGAGGTGGCAGCAGCTTTGTCTCCTCTTCCCTTCATTTTTTTCTCACTCTTTTTACCCATTCATAAGACCTCCACTGAGCCAGAAACTTAGAAAAAATCTTTAAATGGTTGTTCAATGTCTTAGTATGCTGAAACAAGCCAGTTCCTCTGCAAAATTCATTTAGACACCAGCTGATTACCTGCAACTTCCTGCTTTGGACAAGATTTTCCTTTATAGACTCCTTGGACTTTCATTTTCCCTACTTAAGGTTTGCATGTAGTCAAGACTATCTCTTGCAGTGAGCTCCATCCTACCCAGGTTCACTGGTGCAGGATTATCCTCGGATGTCTGCTACATTTCTCTTGAAGTCTCTTGACCTTTAAGATGCATGTCCTTTAAGTCTGCATCCAGAAGCAAGCAGCAGGTGCCAGATGTATGAGACTACGTACTACATATTTGCTCCTAATGAAAAATCATAGAAACATAGAATAGTTTGAGATGGAAGGGACCATGGAGGTCATCTAGTCCCACGCCCCTGCAGTAAGCAGGGACATCTTCCACTAGATCTGGTTGCCCAGAGCTCCATCCAACCTGACCTTGAATGTTTCCAGGGATAGGGCACCTACCGCCTCCCTGGGCAACCTGTTCCAGTGTTTCACCACCAATCCTCTTAAAGTATCCAAAACCCTTGTGTAGCCAGTGGAAAAGGAAGGGTGTCTTGGAAGATTTCCAGTAATCAAAAACAACTGAGGACCCTTACTTGACTGCATCTCTCTGAAGACAGGCACAGGTGGTCTCTCCCAAGGTTAAATGTCCTTCTAGATGGTGACGTTGGATGTATGCTCATGTTCCAGTGATTTCAATAGGAATTAAAGGTCCAGACCCAGGTCACTAACAAATTGCAGTTTTGCCATTCGCATCAGGACTGAGATTTACATAACAAAGCAAGAGCTTTGGTGTCCAACGTACAGAGCGTTTCAAATACTCTCAATTGTTCCTGAATTCAGACAGGCTGCCAGCTCCCTGGGTTAGGTCTCCTGCCCAGTGCCAAAGGCACAGGCTGTGCTGGCAGGGAAGGAGCCGCTCCATTGACTGACTCCACAGGGAGTCCTTCCTCTAGACTTGGTTTTGTTGCTCCACAAAAATAAAACTGCTACAGTTCAGGCGGGATTTCTAGCTCCTGGAAATCTCCCTCAAAACCAAGCTGACTGACTGATGAAGTCGTACATTGTTTTTTTCCTGGTGTTATCCACCTTCAGTCAAAGCCATGGGAAATGACAGCACCATGTGATGAGTTCAAGGGTCTAATGCAATAAAGGACCTGTGTGTTCAGCTCTTCTCCCTCACAGGAGCAAAGTCTTATTCTTTTTTAGTTTCCTCTCTGGAGAGAACTTTATTTAAAATTCTGTTTGTGTATCTGTTGGTGTTTTTTTTCTTCTTTAGTGCCTTTGGGCCCTGAGAAATCTGGAAGCTCAAGAATTCAAACTTCAAGGAGGTTGTTTAGAAAATCTTCAGTGTGCTACAGCATTTTGTAAACCCCCAATGCAGGCTGGTGCCTTTGATTATGGATACATGTCATTCAGATTCTGCCTCTGTCAAAAATTTTTTATCTCCATGCTATTGGGTGAAAAATTCCTTATACAGCAGTTTCCTTATGAAGCAGAAAATGCTAATGTTTGCGTCTCTTACAATCCACCTCTGGCAGGAACACAGGCTCTGTGCAGGGAGATCTTAGCGCTGTCAATCCCTCCTTTTCAGGTGGAGTACGTACCTATATCACATTTTTATATAATCACTGTAGCTTAGTCTCAGCAGAGAATGAAGTGCTTAAATTTATGGCTTGCCTGACTGTGGTTGTCCCCTGCAGCTCATTTGACTATTCATCATGCTCCACACCATCATGCTCTCCATCCATACAGCTGAGGATGTCACCTGTAAGAGGATAATAAATTTAACATTATACATTAAATATCTATATTATTATAATACTGACATATGTTATTTTATATATATTAAATCTTTAGAACTCCTTGCAGAGAGATTTTTGTCTGTTACATCCTGCTCAGGTTGTAGCTCCAGTAATTACATGATATTCCTGCCACAACGGAGCAGATGTCTGGTTGAAAACCCAAAACCAATGTAACGCTGGTACTGCAGGTCTGCGGATTCACAGCACAATGGACTGGGAGCATCCTCCTCCCCTTCATCCTGTAGAAGCTGCACTGCGAGCTCTCACTCCAGCTCTCCTGGGACTGGACCCAAGCTCAGCGCTACCCGGGTGCCTCAGGCAGCACAGACCATCATCCAGGGAATGGAGGTTTGGTCCTTGATAGGTATGGACAGGCTGGGCAGCTGCGAGCATGGGGACAGTTTGGCCTGGCTGCAGACACAGACAATGTCATACTCCACAGCTGTCCACCGGAGTGGGTGGTGTTGTAGTTTTACCCTGGCTGGCAGCAAAACACCACAACACCTCTCACTCACCCTCCCTCCTCCCCCCTCTCGGGGATGGGGAAGAGAATTAAAGGGTTGAAGAGAAAAGAGACTTGTGGGTTGAGACAAGAACAATTTAATAACTAAGCTACAATCATATCTGAAACAATAATAATGATGATAATAATAGTAATATATACAAATATACAAATGAGCGATACACAGTGATACTGCTCACCACCTGATGACCAAGGCTCAGCCCATTCCCAGCTAACGATCCTGGAGCAGGGACAGTCCCAAAACTGCAATCTCAAAATGGAAATAAGAGCCCAAATGTTCAAGAGACCGAGATGACCCTGAGAAAGGGGCGACCCACAGGGAGACAACCCAGAGCAAGAGAGAGAACTGGAAAGAGCCTCATCTAGATACTGGGCATGACGAGGATGATATGGAATAGACCATTGGCCAACTGGGGTGTCAATCCTGGGCTAGTAATTAGGGCTGTGCTCCCTCCCAGCTTCTCCTGCCCCTGCAGACACTGGCACAGCAGAGAAGGTGAAAAGTCCTTGATTGTCCTGGCAGCAACTGTAAACATCAGTATGTGATCAGCCTTCTCCTCAGCACAAATCCAAAACACAGCCTCACACTAGCTACTGTGAAGAAAGTTAACTCTGTCCCAGCTGAAACCAGGACAGTGTCCATGCTCTGCTGTCACTTGCCCTAAGCACCTGGGCAATGCCAAGACACCAGCATCCACAACCTGCAGACTCTTTCACATTGCTTTCTCCATGCCAGCTCCTGCTGGTGTTGGTCCCCAGGCCACACCCCAGAGAAAGCCCCGCGGTATCCCAAGCCGTACCTCCACCGGCGAGCCTGGGGTGCCCTGTCGCAGCAGCGGTGTTGCAGAAGGACGGCACTACAGGGATGGCAGCAGTGCTGAGCACTGCTGGTGCTTTCCACAGGTGCAGCCCAACAGCATGGCGGTCTCCAATAGGAACATTTTATTGGCTTGGGCTGCCACATAACCTCCAGCTATCCCCAGACCCCACACAACCCTGCGAGCAGATGCCCCCACTTTCCAAAACCATTCCCAGCACACTTTTCAAAGCCGCGACCCATGGACTGAGTTTGCCAAGCTTGGCACCAGCCAGGATGCTCTGTCAGGGTGCAGGCAGGAGTCAGTGGATGGGGTTAAGCCCTTTTCACATCACAGCCTCGTGCTCTTTCAGTGCTCCCCAGTAAGCTCCCAGCCTCTAGTTGTCAACCTTAAAGGGTGCAGGTTTCCTAAAGGTCCTGCACTACATCTACCAGCCCACGTGTTGGCTACTGAAATGTCCTCCCTGAGGCTAGGTGGGACCCCACTGGCACTTAAAATGGGGCCAAATACCACTATTTACACATTTCAAATCCACCAATGCCCTTACCTAAACAAGCCCAAAAGGGGAATCCAGAAGAGCAGGAGAGGTACCAAGCTGAAGGGCAAGGAACATGATGAGGCTCTGGAGCAGGCTGCTCCAAGAGGCTGTGAAATCTCCACTTTTGGATATACTCAAAGCTCTGCTGGATGAGGCCATGAGTGACTTCTCCTAAGCTAGCCCTGCTTTGAGTAGGGTGTGCATTAGAGATACCCTGAGGTCCCTTCCAACCTGAATTATTCTACAAACCTATGATCAATGGCCAAGCCAACAGTCAGAAAGCCACAGAGTCCATCCTACCATGCAGGAGCTGAAACACAATGCCAGAAAGGGCAGAGGAGGGTTGTGCAAGCTGATCAGGACCACAGGGCAGGGACCAGTGATGGGAATGCAGATGTAGCCCAGTGAGAAGCTGAGCAGACATCAGCAGCTATCAAAGATTGCCTCATGTACCCATGGATGGGATAAGTCAAGATGAGGCTCACAGGAAGGGCCATGAGATCAGTTGGGGTTGCTGACTATAGGTCTTGCTCTGGTCCCTCCAAAAGAGGAGGAAGAAATGATATACATCTCCCTTAGAGTCACATTATGGTTTGGTTTTCCAGAGCGAAACCACAGCTTAAGAACAAGTGTATTTATTTGATTTGCATTAGCTAGGTAAAGAAATAACCCATGTCACTTGAACTCTCCTCTTGCTTTTCAATTTTACATCTTCTCAGAAAGCTTCTGAAAATTAGAAATATTCCCAGGCAACCTTCCAAAACTGAGAAAGTAGAGAATATTGAACACCGTTTTCTGTCTTCTAGACTACCTCATCAATTTTAATCACTGGAGAATAAATTTTCAAAGTGGCACATAGAGGCAGAAAAATCACAGTAACAAGTAAGAGGATTTCCATCCCTAAATCAGTGTGACCACCTTTAAATCATACCTGAAGGCAGCTCATTTTCCTCCACAGGGAAAGAACCAGGCAGAGGGAAAAGCTCTGGGTGCAGGAACAACTCTGAAGCTTTCTGTCTTGAGGAACCCTGTTCCTCTGCACATGTCTAGGAAGGATCCCAGGACCAGCTGGGACCTGTGTTCTGACCTCGTTTTTGTTCCCACTCCACACAGCATCAGAGTCTCTTTGGCTCTTTAAACTAGGGTGAAAGTACTGATGTCAACTCTGCAGGTCCCCACCTACACAAACAATGCATCAGCTGAAACGGCGTCTATCTTCTCATTGCTGCAGACAAGACGTCAGCTTCATTGGTGTTCTGGACTTGTGTTCTCACACTGCGTTTTTGTTTTAATTACACCTCATTAGTTTTTGCCTTCTGAACTATTATAAATGGCAACAAGAAACCCAGATGCAAGTATATTCACCTCCATTTTTCATGCACGTTTATATTTTTCTCATTCTGGGTACACAATACACACAACGTATTGACACCACAACACTTGATACCAGAAGATTTAAGACTGAAACACAAAATAATTTAGTCCTTTGGCTTCCCACTGAACTCAGTGGGCTGTTCAGAGTCTCGACAGGAGCAAAGAGCTGCAATGGTTGGCTGAATCGGAGCCTCGAGGTGGAGGCCAGGACCACACAGTGAGCTAAAAAGAACGCCAAGAATAAAACCCAGGAGCTTCTTGGCTCTTTGTTCCCCATTCAGGCCACAAGATGAGGCTTCCTCTCCCCAGTGATTTCATGTAAGAGCAATAAGGGATGACAGTAGGAGGCTACACATGTGGTTTAGAGATGGCCGGTGCATCCTTGCATTCACAGTGCTGATGCTCCAGGTAACTGAGAAAAAAAATGTGAGGAGAGGGATGTAACCAAATCTAAACAGTTAATTGAGAGAAAATAACACAGAGCTGCACAAAGCAGGGTTGACAGATAAGATCTAAAAATATTAAAATACACAGGTTGCAATATTATTTGGTACAGTAATATGCAATTAAAACAATGAACTTTTGGGAATGTGACGCTTGTAGATTTGCAGGAGTATTAACGACTTTGTATAAGGCTTAATGCCGTGATTCCTCAACCCTCCTTACAAAACAGAAATTTTTAAATACATAAAAATAAACACTGAATTTTTAAAAGAAGACCCTCCTAAAGTGGCCATTCATAACACAAACCCACTCGTTAAAGCATCTTTTTAGCACAAAGGAAAAGAACAAACTACAAATACGAGACGATCCAAGCAGTGGCTTCTAGTCTGTTTCCTTAACGAATTTTCTTGCGGCAGTTTTCCCTTGGCCCACACCCAAAACCTCACGCTGCACAAGCCATGTTTGTACCACTGAGGACTCCAGCCACATTTAAACACAATGGAGACCGCTGGAGCTACATGTGCACAGAACACCATCTGCAAACATCTCCAGCATCGCTTCAGCAACTTCTGAAAAACACTGACTATCGCACTGCCTGCAATGCAAATATCTCTGAACTTAAGTATCAGTCGAGATATTTCTGAAGTTACTTCAGTGCTGTTTCCATGAGCTAACCACTGCCTCACAAGAGAGAAAACACAATAATCATAGAATCATAGAAAGGTTTGGGTTGGAAGGGACCTTAAAGATCATCAAGTTCCAACCCCCTGCCATGGGCAGGGACACCTCCCACCAGCCCAGGTTGCTCAAAGCCTCATCCAGCCTGGCCTTGAACCCCTCCAGGGATGGGGCATCCACAGCTTCCCTGGGCAACCTGTTCCACTGCCTCACCACCCTCATCAGTGTCATCAGCACCCTCATCACCTCATCAGTCAGTCATGGCTGAAAGAAGTATCATACATGTCTTCTAGTCCTGTTCTTGGTACATTTGGGATAATCACAATATTTTCAGGGCAATTAATGATTTTTGCAGTTTCCTTGGCTGAATGCTGGCCTTTATGAAGACAGCTCTTTCGAAGTCGTACGTACAAAATGCTTTAATACAATACCATTGCTTAACCAGACAGGCATTTTTTTAGATGTTTTCCTCTTATTTGGAAGCTTAGAGATTCCATACCTTCAATTTTAAATTACTCCAAGTACAGAGATGCCACCATTGATGCATATGAACTCGGCACTTCTTCCTTGGAGGCCAGAAAGCTCAGCACAAAGGGGCACCATCCCCTGTGGTCACAGGAAGAACACATGCTCCCTCCTGATGGAAGAGTGATGGTAGCATCTCAAATTTGTCTTGAGCCTTTTCCCAATTATCAAAACTAGGCATGTGAAAAGCCCATCTGTACACTGAGCCAAAAGCATTTTGTCCCTAAAAGTGGTTTTAAAAAAGAGAAGAATAGTAGTTTTGGATACAAAATGTCAAGGGGCTGGAGAATTTAAAAATGCCCACAAGAGTACTTTTTGGGAACAAACTCTCAGCGGGTCTCTTTGGCCATGTCCAGGCACCTTCCTTATCACACAAACCCAAACAGTGCTGGAGGAGAGCAGCTCCCAGGGCTTGCTAGCCCACCAGAGGAAAACACATGATTTAATGTTTGTTTTGATCAATCCCCAGATTTCCCCTGAGCTGGAGCCTTGCATGGAAAATGCTACAGGTGAAATGGCAGCTGGAGCACTTTGATAGCCAGAGTCTGGTGGGACATCAGGAATGATGGAAGAGGAGATGGTGTCATTCCTGATCTCCCACCAGTCTGGTGGTGGCCCAGGAGGCTGTCCTGGGTCTCCTTCAGCGCAGGTCCCCATGACAAGTCCCAGGGGCAGCAGAGTCAGAGCTCAGCAGGGACACAGAGCTTGGTGCCACAATTTCCCTGCCACAGGCAAACTCACCGTTTCCCACCTGCATCCTTCAACCTGCTGCTGTCAGCCCCCAGGAAGGCTTGGAGAAAGGACTTTCAAGTGGAGCTCATGATCCAAGATGGAAAAGCCACCACAAATACCCACGTGCTGCTGGGTTGTGATGGTTTTACCCTGGCTGGGACCAACTCCACACAGCTGCTCACTCACCCTTCCCATGCCCCCCCATCCCTGGGATGGGGGAGAGAATTAAAGGGGCAAAGGAAAAAAAGACTCGTGGGTTGAGATAAGAACAAATTAATAACTAAACTACAATAATATTGAAAGTAATGTGTGATTGCATTATAATTATTTTTTTCCCTGCACTTTTGTAGTAGACATGCCTTCCAGCTTTCAGACCAGGCCAGGATACAGCCCTGGACACATCCTTTTCACTGTATTTCAGGCAATCCTCCCATTTTCATGTATTAATAATTTAAACTGCATGGGTTTTATGGGCCAAAACAGTGGTGTTTTGGCTCAGAGGGTGTGTGGGACAGAAAACATGATCCTCATCATGCGTATGGGCCTGCCTAAGGGGCTGCAGAGTGTGCACAGAGGGCACACAGAGGGGTGCATATGTTCCCCAAATGGAGCATCCCCCTTGTAGACAGATGGTGAAGACTCGGGGAGGAAGCGAGTGTGTTCGCACGTAGGGAGGGAAGGGAGTGTGTTCGCACGTAGGGAGGGGATTTGGATAGAGGCAGGGAAGTGTGGCAGGGTCTGGCCGATTTGGCCAGGCTGCTGCTCGTTGTTATAGCAACAGGAGGAGTCTGCTGTCAGCAGAGAGGATGGAGTGCCAGGGTGGGGAAGGGGGGCATTATTTTTTTTTAAGAAAGTAAAAGGGGGATTCTGAATGGGTGAAGAGAGGGAGAAGTTGAAAGTCTGGAGACCAGGATGCAGGACAGGTGGAATATGTGGGAACGGAGGATTCTCCGCACCTGCCTTCAGAGAGTGTCCCATCGTGCCCTCTCCCTGGGTCAGAGTGAGGGTCTGGCTGGGGTCCCTCTCCTGTGGGGAAAGGCCACGGAGGGCACAGCATCGCTCTCCACAGTGGCAGCAGGACAAACACTGCTGCAGGAGGGGTAGTCAGTGGGAAGGGGGCAGAGGGGAGGGAGCACAGAGACACTGGGCTTGCTGCTGGAATTGCAGCGGTACCTAAATCCTCCACAACAACCCCGGAGTACAACAGTGGTTGCAAGAGGATGAAGGACCAGCAGCTGGAGAAGGCTGTTCCAGCCACAACCCTGGCACATTTGGGCTTATCACACTTCCAAAACGTCCTGATAATGCCACCTTGGAGCTCTGCAGGGATCCGCCAGTGCAAAACAGCCCTGGAGACTCTATCATAGACCTGTCCACGGCAAACCACACCGAGCATTTTAACAAAAACCGAGACACCAGAAACCCCTTTGTGAATCCAGCTCCTGAATCCCTGAGACCTTGAAACACACTTGAGGCTTTTCAGCCTGATGTCTCAGCGCAATGGTTAATGACGTTCGCATCAGCAAAAACCACGAAATAATCCCGCATTTCCCCCAGACGGCACCAATTCACAACACCGCGAGTCTCAGGAGCTCAGCACCGCTGTGTTTTAGGAGGCAAGCCTTGCAGGGCGAAGGAGGAGGAAGCCTTGGCGGGGCCACCCCGCAGGGTCCGCGCCCCCGGGGCCGGTCCCACACCCGCTCCGCGG
>NW_010106406.1:19169-24979 GCF_000699245.1 Pterocles gutturalis | reverse complement strand
GGGTGTGTGGTTTGGCCGCCAGCCAAGGGTTAACCCAGCACACTCAGATAAATATGTGCTGTTGATTTAAGTTTTTAAAAGAGGTAAAGATAAGGGATTTGTTCTAGATGTTTTAAATTACATCTTGACTGAATAGTTTGCACATTTTCTACTTGTCTGATGTTTACAAAATTATGAAAGGCCATATATTTAGAGGTAAGACATCTGAAAATAGATTTCTATACTAATGTTTTAAAATATATTAATATATTAATCATTATTAAATATATTATCATTAATGAAATGCTTAAAGTATCTTATTTTTAAATGATCCAAACATAAGAAGTTTCTGATTTGAAAAACTATATAATTTGGTATGTGAGTATAAATTGAATTGCAAATATTCTCTTTTGAAGATTTTGACTGTAATTTCTAAAAAAATCTTTCTGTATGAGCTAAATTGTAGTTAAACAGAATTGCTAATCAAGTAAACTTACTTCTGGCTACCTTTTGACCTTTAGAACTCTTCAGGTGTTCACTTGACTAATTAGCTCTTCTTATGTCCCTAGTCTTGCCATTGTCATTTCAAGATTCTGTTGAACTTGTGGGTGATATAATGTGCTGTTGATGCTGCAGAGGAGAGCTCTGAAAAAGCAACGCTGTGGCAGACATCCAAAGGAGAGATTCCATATGGGTGAACTTCCCTCTTGAAATAATGGGAGATTAATTCAATTAACCCCTCCAAGACATTTTGTTTCAGACGCTATATAACAAAACATAGGGGGGTGAGAATCCTAGAGTTCTGAGTGTCAGTTATTATATAACCCTCAGGGAAATGTGATTTTTTAACTGCCTGCTGTGAAATGCCTGTTTCAAGAAGATTCTGTAAGAAAGTCAACATTTACATGGAATACAACCTCCCAAAACCCAGCCTAGTCAAGGAGATTTCTTATAAAATTTTACCAGTGATTGTAAGTGTATTAAAATAACTATCTTGGCATGCAGATTTTTTGGAGGATGTTTAATAGCCAACAGAAGTTAAAAACCTTATACTTACAGGGTAATCTATTGCCTTCTCTAGCTACTAAACTTCAAGAAATATCAAATATCCCAGTGTTAGTTACTGCTTCAATAAATTTTGGATGTCAAGGAACAGCAGTATGTTGTTATGAAGCCAGTATATTACAAGAAAGAACTAGGAAGCTGTATAAATTTACAAAAGTCTTGAAGGAATAGACTACATTATAGGTGATAAATCATCTGGAATATAAAAGACGACTGAAAGAGAGCAATTTAATGAATAAAAAAAATATGGTGAATACCACATGAAGAAAAAAAGAAGAAATGACTAATCTATTAGCATCCAGACAAAGTAAAGAAATAGTAATATGAATTAAAAATGCATACATAGATGGAATAACTGCAAGAAGTTCGGTTTTGCATGTAGGAACAGATCACAGAGGGGCATGACAATTTACATGTCTTGCAGATCTGCCCTATCAGAGTATATTATGTATTTTTTTTAACCCTAAATACAGTTTTTTTCTATCTTCCAGTCCTGATTAAAGAATACTATAACCTAACTTTTGCAGATACTGTAAAACTATCCAAGAAATTTTTAACCAAATACTAGAAATGTTAGTCTTCCTAAGGACTTTCTTTTTTTTATTTATGACAAGAGAGTCAGTTTTCTACTTTTCATAATATATTTACACCTGATTGCAAGCAGATGAGTTTAATATTTTAACGCCATACTTTATTGTGTCAGGCACTTGAAGCCATTGTCTGTTGCTAAACAAAGACAACAGTTATTGAAGAAACAGAAATAAAGTTATTATTTCTGTTGACGCATGTCTCAGGATGCAAAGCCCATCACTACCCCAAGGTTTTCTGAGGTGTATCAGTATTGTTAAAGCTCATGTTTTAGAGCTCTTTTTTGTTTCTTCTGGTTGCTTAGAAATTATAGGTTCTGTTTGCATTGTAGCCAATTCAGCATCTCGAAACCAGATTGTATGCTTGTTCTGCTTTTCTTGACATTAAGTACATTAAAAATTGCAATGAATTCAGTGGCTCTGTCACTTAGCTTAACAGTTCATTGCAGATCTATATTAGAAATTAGAGTCTCTGTATACAGCACTAGTATTGATTTTCAAAATATTTAATGGGAAAGGACCAACATATCTGGAAGTCTCTCACTGTGGAATATTGCTGTAAGATCGATCTGCAGTGTCACTCAGACTAGGAATTTTCTTATCCCCTTCCTCTTATCTAGTACTGTCTTTGGGTAGTTCTTTGCTTTAGGATGTTTCTATGTTTCCCAGATCCACAGTAAACAAAAACCTGCTGCATTCAGGGAATGATGCAAAGGAGAGTCAAAACAGTGTTGTAGAAAGTTTGAGGTGTCTAGACTGGAGGTTGACTTGCTTGAGCTTCAAGTCCTGCTCTGATGAAAGTCAAGTTTCAAGCACAGGAACACCAAGAGAATTAAGGGTATATCTACATTTATGGTTTCCTCCCAGCACTACCAGAGGATTTGGGGTGTTAAATCTGGTGAAGCAGATGGGAATTTAACTTGTATTTCTTCTGTCTGTGTTGAATGGTCAGTCAGGAGCATTCTGGAGAATAGGGAATTCTGCCATCCCAGTTTAGCAAATTTAACCCAAGCTTTTCTGGAGGAAACTGTTTAGGGGATGCTGTTATGAATAAACAAACTATATTGTTTTTCAAATAAGATGTTTACTTTACAATAGCTGGTTGTGGTTGTTTTTATTGATTCACAATATTAACTTAGTGCTGGAGATTCTTACAATGTTCAAGTTAGTACCTCTCTTTATTAGATGTATTTAACCTAAATGAAAATGTGACAAAAGCTGTGGAAAAATGGCTCAAACCCTGTGTTTGTTTCAACATAGCATGACCAATAACTTAACAACAGCTTTTTCTTAAAAAGTCTGGGTCTTTTTGTAGTAAGGTTCCTAACAATTGCACTGTATGAACAAAGACATAGCATATTAAACCACAAAATTTTCATGAATGTAAAACTCGGGATGCACTTTATTTGAGATCTCTTATTCTTGTTTTTCATAACATCTTCGTGTCTCATGTTTCTTGCATGAAAAACTCAGCATTGAGTAGTAGATAATGAGTGTTGATGAAATGCTCCTGCAGCTTAACCAGAGAAAGTGGGAGACATACTGCATACTATCTGCCTTGTATTTCAGAGATTGTTTTATACCACGTAGTTTTTACATATGCTAATGAAATGTGATTCTCTGTATTTACAAAGAACTGTCTCAAATAAGGCAGAAGGGTAACACTAGGGCTTCTTGCTAGTGTTAAGAATTTGTTTTACTTTTTAAAGTTCTTCCATACTACACAAATAAAAAAAAAATGATGCTGTTTCTTTGTCTCTTTCTCCCTGAAGGTCTTTTGTCCTTTGCAACACTCCAGACACTTTTTTCTTCCATAGTTCCTGCTTTTTTATCTATCCATCTGTTCTGTTTTTTAAGCTCTGTTTCCCCATGTGTCACATCATAAAACTCAGAGTAGGAAGAAATGACTTGTACAGTTGGGCAAACAACACAGAGAAAGATTTGGTGTTTGGGTGGCATTCTCCACATCTTTGTATACTCCTATGGTAGCTTACAGTAATCCTGAAGTTGATTGTAGGCAGAATTGCTTATCTTTGTTTTCTTGTGTGTGAAAGCAAGGAAGACAGTCAATGTATTTTAACACAGTTGAAGTTCATTAAGTAATCTGACAGCTACCTGTAAACATTTCTGCTAGACAACAGTATCTTGTGGTTACGAGCTTTCCTCAGGTAGTTGTAGCTGGCTGTTGGGAGCAAACTCATTAAGTCTTACTATATCTTCAACACTGTTTTCCAGCTTCTTTAAGGTTATGTTCCCCTAGTCTTCTACTAGGAACAGGATCTTGCACACCAGAAATTGGCATCTGCCTCCAGGATGGTGGGCCATCAGCTTGCTTCCATGTGTGCATGTATTGGGAACAGGCAGAAGGAAGATGGGTGAAAGTCTTTGCTATATTCCCAGGTTAAAAGCAATGTCTTCTCTAGGTTCACATCTAGTTAGCTGTTGAATAACGTTAAGTGCTTGACTGATAATGTCATGACAGACAGTTCCCAAGTTCTTGCCTGTTGTGACTGGTCTCCAGCAGTCTTCTCTGCACAGCAAGCCTTGACACTCCCTCCTCTGGCTGCCTCCGGATGTGCCATCTGATTCAGCTTTGAGAGAGGAAGTCTCAAACATCTGGGAAAACGTAGACATTACCTTTTTTTCAATGTGTGTGTGGACCATATTTGCTATGTCTTTAGCATATTCTTCACCCCTAAAAAGAGCAAGCTTCTTTCAGGGGTAAAAAATTAAGTGTGGGCAATAGTTACCTTTTCCTCCTTTTAGTCCTTTACTTGTGGAGATGCAAAGGATGTTGTACTGATAGGCACCACCTAAGATCTGACAGTTTCTATAGGTGTTTTTTCAACACAATATAGTAAATATTTCTTGGAAATTTTCTGTTAGCAAAAAGTTGAAGCTCAGCTGGAAACTTAGCAAAAGAAATGAGTTCAGAACTGTTTCTTAAACAAAGACTGTGGTGATTGATTAGCACACAGTAGGTTTGTAGACATTTTTTCGTTATTTTTTATCCCAAAGAGACTGGCAGAAAAATTACAGAAAGAGAATAACCTGGGTAGTTGAACTCAAAGCCAATTTAAAGCCTCAAAAATAAAATTGATATGTAAAGAATGCACATATGTCCATGTACGTTTATACATAGCGTGTTGGTACTATTTAGCACCTCAATTTTTTTCTTTATTTTCTGGATTTTATGACACAAACCTTTCAAAATAAAGTAATTTTTGATCACAAAATTCTAGAGGACTTATGTATGGGGCAGACTTTCAGAGGGACTTCAGGCTGGCATCACAATGCGTATCCCCAGATTTGTGTGGGAGGAAATGACCCACGGTTGGCAGGTGAGATTTGGGTGCCTGTATGCCGAAACACTGCCTGCAGAAATAGAAAGTGTTTCCTGATTTGTCTCAACTACTTTTAATCACACTCTTCAGTCCTGTTCCCTGTCTTTCAAGGCACTGGTCTGGCCTCCCACTGGAGTGTATGGCCCAGCCTTTTGGGGCCTGCTTTTGAGAACTGCTGAAACACTGCCATAGCTCTTGCTTTGAACTGTCCTTGGAGGAAGCCTCTCACTTCATTGGCGTAACCTGCACATGATTTCAGAGCCATAGTTCTCGTTTGGAGAAGGATGATCGTTTGCCTCTTCCTTTACAGAAAGCGTTGGCGGGAGAGAGGTATCCAGTTTGGGCTGCGTCACCTGGAAAGAATCTGAATCCAAGGTAATGTGTTCCAGTAAAGTATTAGCCGGTGTGAGCTTTCCTCTGAAATTAAACCTGAGGTTTTTATGAAGTTCTTTACAATTCTTTAAGGGTGTTTTGGGTTTTTCTCCTTGTGAGTATTCTTGTACTGCTCTTAGTTTTAGCTGGTATGAAAGTGCTGTTAGAAAGGACAGTCTGATTTTGTTCTTGGTTTGCCTAAAGACAGATCCTCTTAGAAATGTAGTTTCACAGCCTGTTGTTTCAGTTAAACCACTTACATGTCAAAAGTTTGGATGGACAGGTGTTCATTTCATCTATCAATGTTCTTCTACAGTAATTAGCCCTAAAGGCTACATGACATTAGAACCCTACTTTGGATATTAGTAAGAACTGTAAAGAGTTCTTCTAAAACTGTTTTTTAATTTTTATTTGCATGTTTTTTTGGTAAAGAACCCCTCTACACAAACAAACAACCCCCCCC
>NW_010106406.1:0-19149 GCF_000699245.1 Pterocles gutturalis | reverse complement strand
TGCATGTAAATAATTATAGTTTTATTCAAATAAGCATGAGAAGACATTTAAAGGATGAAAAGTTTTGGATAAATGTTGGCAGTATTTTTCTATTTATCAATCAACTTTTGCAAGTTTGAAACAGCTTTCAACCTGACAAAATTGTTTCCAAGTTTAATATTGGTGTAATGTATTATAAATAAGTTTTAAACCCTTATTCTTTTCTGTAGTGTATCAATTTATTACTGAATAGGCCAAGAAAGTAGTGTCACAGAGTAATAAATGAAAAACTTTTTTTTTTGTTACTAATTTTTAGTATGTGTCTTTTTTGATTTTCTGGATTTTAGAGAGAAGTTCTTATTGTTTTTTTGCATACTAGACAAGACAAGAAAAGTCTGAAACAGTGCCAAGAAACCTGTTGGTTAAACATGTCATGTTTTTGGTCTTTTCTTGTTCAGATGGATTTTGTTCATACAGAACTGAAACAGCTAATGACTTGGAAAAAATCTCAGCCATCTTCAGATGAAAAATTTACCTTCTATTTTCCCACTTTAACTGGTATGGAACTTTCAGCTTTATTACTACAGAAAAAGATAGTTTGCATGAGAATGGTTTGTGGGTTTGTATGATCTTTATGTAGCAATACTTTTTTATGTAATCCTTTGTTCAATCACTTAAGTACGTTATCACTCAATTTCTTCTGCTCTGGTTCTGACAGCACTGCTTACTTTATATTAATGTTCTGGCTTCCTCTTTTGACTGTCTAGATGACTGCTACTCATCTGTTTTTTTGTGTCTACGTGTTATACACCAACACCGTGATACAGGAATATAACTTGAACCCTGTTTTTTGCCAGCAACTGTCCCGGGCTAAGCAAGTGTGTAGAGAGCTTTTCAGTGAAGAAACGGAATATTTTGATATATTCCTGACCAAAATATACAAAAAAGCTTTCATTTGCAGCAGATAGTGTAAAACCAGATTTTATTTATGTAGGTAATAATAAACAATTAGGTGCCCATTAGTTGCCTGAAATTGCTACAAGATATTTTGCAGCCTTGCCCAGTCTCTCACTGTGAGATTTGCTAATGCAAATGTGAACAGCTGTCAGAGAAGAGGCAGAGACAATCAGGAGAGACAAAATTTTAGTTTTTAGGCTTAGGAAAAGGGGAAACCTGGCTGTTCTGCTTCCTGGGCAAGGTTTGATATGAAAGATTACCATAATTTCATTCTCTTGGCCTACTCTTCCGCAGCATATTGCCATCAGTTCTCAGCAGTGAGACTGTGCTGATGAGTGAATCTTCACGCAGCTGCTCCTGCAACCAGTTTCTGTTACCAGCACTGCTTCTGTAGCTTACCATGCCTCTGTAAAATATAACCAGCCCAGAGAACAGAGAAAACTATGCCAAGACGTGACAGTCATCACTTCAGAGTTAAAACAGTGTGAACACTTGAGAGTTTGAGAAAAACTGCTGTGTTCATTTGTCAGGTTGTGTTCATTAAATCCTTTGCAATGTAAGTTAGATGCACATCTGCAATAGAAAGTTGCAGTGTTTGGCAAAATTTTAAAGAAAGTTTAAAAACTAAAAGAATTCAGAGGAGGAAATGGTGCTGCAATTATTCATGATTTGTATAATGATACTTGTGTTCTGCATAGGACACTTTAAAAAATATTCATTTTTAGAAATCCAACAAGTACTCTGGCTAAGCGCTCTGCTCCTTTCTGCTTGTTCATATTGTCAGGTCTCTAGCACCTGTATACTAACCCACCCTTCTCTTTGTGGTAGGTAGCAGTTAAAAATTTATACATCTTACCATAGATATTCAATTTAGTTTACCTGATACTGGAGAATGCAAATACATTTCAGACCCTTTCTTTCACATTGAAAAAGTTGATTAAATAAGTTCCTTGTGAAAACATAAGTACTTTACCTTTCTGTGGATTCTCAGTTAAACTATTTGATTCTTCTGGGTGTTAGACTCTTGACCCTTGAAGGGATTCTGACTTGCCTTATTAAAGCACTCTGTCACTAAAAGAGAAATATTACTTTTGTTAATATGTTTCTATGTAGGGCTGTATACCACTCAGTGAAGCTAAGTACTGTACAGGAGATTGAAGCCAGCACTGAATGTACTCAAAAGAGCAATGTTCTCTAGTCATAATGATCTTTTTTATGCAGATCTGTTTATTTGCATCGTTTGTTTTTCACTGATCTTTGTTTTTGAAAGTCTCCGATCTTGTTTACTCATCCTGGCACAGACTTTTTTAAAAAAATTCCTTAGTATTAGTTATACATAAATGTGAAATATAAACATACATATAAACATAATTTATATGTGAATTGTCTGTGTATACTATAGGATTGTGTGAATAAATAAGGTTTCTTTTTTTCTGTGGTGCTTGGTTGCCAAATTTAATAATGTTTCCTCAAATCATCCAAGCATTTTCTAGCAAAGGGAATAGATTTCCTCAAGGGCCAAAATCACCATATGGTAGAACATTCCTTGCCTTTTGCTGTGGATACCCTCAGTATTGTTACATACATTGATATGCTGGTACCCTGAGTTCAGACATATTCTGTCTCTTTCGGGCAGTAAACCAAAGTCTCCTGCTACCTGAGGAACTTCATAGCACAGAGAATTTGAATGCGTTTAGGAAAATGTCTGTCACTTTATTTTCTTAACCTAGTCCTACCTTCTATAAAATCTGGGCTAATTTATTGGAGCTGGGACTGAAGCTGTCCCTGATAATAGTGTGACGATCAGGCTTCGGAGTAATTCCTTCTCTTGCTCACCCAATTAATCATGTATATTTTAAAAATTTTAAATACTAACAGATATTTGCTTTTAAGTGAGCGAACAAAGTCAAAGCCTCAGCCTGTTTGTTGAAAGGTTGCTATATCCAAAACTGTCTTTAGCTGTGGGTTAGGTTCTGTGGATGTGAAAGCTGCTATGATTCAAAATATTTCTCTCTCATGTAATGTGTAGAAACTACTTTGGGCTGTGCATTTAAGTTAAAGTAATGAAAATTGTCCTTAGAGGGTCTAAAGTCTGTCAAGTTGTAAACTGGAAGGTTTAAAAAATGTCTTGTATCTTGAGGGTTGTCTCTTTAACATCTGTCTGTTATTGAGTAAAGAGCTGTATGGAAGTCTTTCTGATTTGGTGTGTATGAGCTGCATGACACATAATGCTTCTTGCTTTGTTAATGAAAACAATACTTTTGTTTGTCAGAAACAGGTTTCAGAGGAGGAAAATAAAGAAACAAAAGGAAGGGAAAGGAACTGAGAAAGGTAAACATTCATACTTTGCATGTGCAAAGTGGAAAAAGGTGTATACACTGCCAGTGAAGAGGAGAAGCAGTAACTCTGACCCCACAGACTCTGTCAGAAAAACTGTTTGATGGGAGATCTCAGGATTTTATCTCTTTTCCTGAACCTCCTCTCTAAGTCCTTTTAAAAATATTTCATCTTTAGAATAACGTGAATAGTTTTCGAGTTAGACAAGAAGGTACTTTTGGGAGCAGAGGTTTTGGAGTCAGTTGGCATACCCGAGCTGTAACCTTACTGATATATTGGTTTATTCATTGTACAGCCACACAAACCCATAAAAGATACCTCAGTATTTTGCCTGATGAAAATTTTATTTCTTCCATATCCTGCTATTAAATCTCAACTATATAAAAAGAGAATTATCACTGAGACCCTGTATTTTTCCATTCTCTCTCTGTCTTTTTTCTTAATTTGATTTTTCTTTGACACTAAATGAACCAAATAAAACTTGACATAAAAAAGGTATGGCCTACCTGGTTTATTTTTGTATCAGCTGTCCACTTCACCTGTCATAAAAAATAGCTCTGCAGTATGTGGGTGCTATGTTAAATCTTGTTTGCAGATATAGTGGCATTCATTTTTACTCTGTCTAGTACTGTATGCAGAAATCAGCAAAAATTGCTTTCAGCCATATATATGATACTGGTGAAATAATATTAATGCTAGAAAGCCAGCTAAACCTGTTCCTTATAGTGCTCTGGATCTATACACCACACTAGATTTTACCTCTTAAAACTGTGCCTTGAGATATCAGGCCATCTTTTTGAGAAGAAAACAGAGTGAAGTTCCTTTGTGTACTATCTTTTCAGCACAGAGAAATTTGTGTTCTTTACTGCCTAGTGTTACGTGTGGACCATGGGAAATAACCCTGTCTCTAAATACTCAAAGGCTGTTTGGACAGTCTCAATCCATTGGCTCAAGTCCCATGATCCTCTTTTCAGAAGAAAGAAATGTGTGGAATTTCTTTTTTTTACTTCTATTCCGCAACAGTTGAAAAGAGAGGTGTATCTTTAGGGCTACAAAAGTCTTAAAATATACAGATATATGTATGCATGCATATGTATAAGCCAGACATTTTTTCAAGAAAATTGAAGTGACAGCTATGTAAAAACATACAAATTCCTGCACTATTCTGATTGTGTTGTCTATACAGATATCATCACCTGACTTGGGGCCACTTCTCGAAGGTAGACAATGTTAAACTGAATGAAGAAAAAACTCTGTCTAGGCCTTAATATGCACTTAATTTTGTTGGGCTGATTCTCTAAGATTGGAGTTTGTTGTGTCTCCATTGATTACTTTACAGCTCAAGAAACAAAGAAAATAATTATGTTTATAATATACTCCTTTTTAACAATGCGAAAACAATCTAACCTAAGCCAAGGCTTGAGCCACTTACTATTAAACTGACAAACAAAAGTCACACACTGTAAACTTCATATCCAAAAATGGAAAGAATTTTGTTATCTTACCTGTCTCCCCAACTGTCTCTTACAGCCATGAGAAAATTAATTAGACATTAATTCATGGCGTTGTGATTCTGAAACCCTGGCTGGCAGCCAAACACCACAATTGCTTGATCACTCTCCCCTCTCCTCCTGCCAGGGATAGGGGAGAGAATTAAAGGGGTAGAGGGAAAAGAGACTACTGGGTTGAGATAAGAACAGTTTAATAACCAAACTCCAATAATATTGAAAATAATACTACTACTAATAATAGTAATATACGCAAACATACAAATGATTGATACACAGTGCAACTGCTCACCACCCAATGACTGAGGCCCAGCCCATTCCTGGCTAATGATCCTGGAGCAGGGAGAGCCTCCTGAAAGGAGATAAGAGCCTGAGTACCCGCGAGACTGAGATGACCCTGAGAGAGGGGCAACCCAGAGGGAGACAACCTGGAGCAATTGAGAGCACTTCTGGAAAGATCTTCATCTATATACTGTGAATGACACACATCATATGATATGAAAGTTAACTCTGTCCCATCTGAAACCAGGACAACCGTCTGGTGCTGGTGGGAATACTCATGTGAGCTCATGAAACAGAGAACATTTTAGTGAGAAATAAAAAGGTCCAGAAACTGTACCTGAACATATTACACTGATAAGAAAGGAAGAAAAAAAAAAAAAAGAACTGCCATAATTATAATAAAATAATAAAAAGTTACTGATAGGATTGTAATTACCTATACAATTGTAATATACGATTGCTGATAGAATGGTAATAAACATCTAAGTCACTACTACCAACGTGCTGTCTTTCCCAAAGCACAACCCAGTTATAACTAGCTTCTAAATACCTGATATATCTTAAAAACCAACAAGCAAGAGGTACCTCTGACACACTATGAAAGCACATATGCTCAAAACACAGGTGAAAATAATGCATTCTTCAATCTGTTCATATAAACCCTAATGTTGGCTTTGCTGGTTGTGGTCACTTATTCTTGTAGTTTAACCCCAGCTGGCAAATTTGCCCCACACAGCCGCTTACTCAATCCCCCCACAGTGGGATAGGGAGAGAGTCAGGCGGCTAGAAGTGAGAAAACTCATGGGTTGAGATAATGACAGTTTAATAGGTAAAGCAAAAGCCTCGCACACAAGCAAAGGAAAACAGGGAATTTCATTCAGTTCTTTCCATTGGCAGGTGTTCAGCAATCTCCAGGAAAGCAGGGCTTCATCAGGCAAAATGGTTACTTGGGATGACAAAAGCCATAACTTTGACAGTTCCCCACTTCCTTCTTCCCCCAGCTTTGCATGCTGAGCATAATGTCCTATAGTATGGAATATCTCTTTGGGCCACTGGGGTCAGCTGTCCCAGCTGTGTCTCCTTCTGGCTTCCTGTGCACCACCAGCCTACTCGCTGGTGGGGTGGTGTGAGAAGCAGAAAAGGCTTTGACACTGTGTAAGCACTGCTCAGCAGTAAATAAAACATCCCCCTGTTGCCAACACTGCTTTCAGCACAAATCCAAAACACAGCCCCATACTAGATACTGTGAAGAAAATTAATTCTATCCCAGCCAAATCCAGCAGATTTATAAAGGTCAAGAAAGCCTTTTCAGGAAACTTGCTAAACCAATAGAAGTAAAGCACGTAGAAACAAAGGAGAAGCTGAAGTTTTAGATAGGAAAACAAATGAAACAAGATTATATGATATAATAGATTGCAACAGATTTTAAAAGAATTAGAAGTTTCCCACCTTGAAAGAAGAAGTATTTATCTGATCAGCCATGGCTTATTAAGATGAAAGAGAACTAAACTTTCTTGATTATAAACACAGCCTTTCTACTCTGTCATGTAAAATCTCACAAACCATATGTCCTGGGTTAAGCTGAGACAGAGTCAACCCTCTTCATAGTAGCTAGCAAGAGGTTATGTTTTGGATTTGTGCTCAGAAGAAAGCTGATAAGAAGTGATGTTTACGCCGCTGCTAAGGTCGGCAGACCGGAGAAGCTGGGAGGGAGCACAGCCCCAGTTACTAGCCCAGGATTTGATCTTAGGTTCAGGATTGAGACCCAGAGTGGCCAATAATCTATTCCATAACATACACGTCATGCCCAGTATATAGGTGAGGACCCTCCGGAAGATCGCCCCTTTTTGGTTCTGGATGTCTTTTGCTCCGGGTCATCTCACTCCCAGTCGTCACTCTCCCAAGCCCTTTCCCACCCACCACCCTGGTCAGCTCTCGGTCTGGGACGCTCAGACTGTTATCTCTGTTCCGTGAACACAGTTTCGGGACTCTCCCTTCTCCGGGATCGTTATGTGGGAACAGGCTGACCCTTGGTCATCGGGTGGGGGGGGCAGTATCACTGTGTATCACTCATTTGTATATTTGTATATAGTATTATTTTCAATATTATTGTAGTTTACTTATTAAATTGTCCTTATCTCAACCCACGAGTCCTTTTTTCCCTTTATCCCTTTGATTCTCTCCCCTATCGTTGGGTGGCGGGGGGAATTGTGTGAGCGGGTGTGTAGCCAAGGGCTAATCCATCCCACCATACCAGTGAACTCAATTTTCTTGGCAGCATCTGCCTAAACAAAAATCAGACATGATACAAACTAACCTTTTTGTTAATTTAGGGATGTTCCCAACAAAGAGGCCAGTCTCAGGGAGAAGCTGTTAAATCCTCTTAGCCTCAAAAATAGACTGGATGAGCATCAGCTGCTTACTAGGAATAGTTGCTGGGACACTTAACTCCCAGATCATGCTCTGAAATTATTTTGTGCTGTGCTAGTTGTCACAACCAAAAATATACCAAGGACTGCTCAAACATTGGTAAAGAAAACTGCATTCCAGCACTTGGAAATGTTCCTGGATATTGTTCAATTTGCTACTGTAGACTTAACACTAGATGCTTTTGCTCCAAGAGACCTCAGTAGGGGAACCCCTTATAGGAGGTTGTAGATAAACCAACTGTTTTCAGACAATTCATGATATTGAATTGTTGAGAGTTTTAAACAATATCCTGGTTAAAATGAAGGAATATAATTTTTTTATGTTCACAAAATAAAGATAAAAATTACAGACATGTGAAGCTTTACTAAGACATTAAACAAAGTCAACAAATGCAAAACATATGTTCTTATACAAGATTTTGTCACAAAAACATGATTTCCATGATTTTCTACTTTAAAGACAGAGGAAATTATTTTGCATATAAACAAGTGAATAGACATATATATGTCCAGTTATTAGCCTGTGTAGTCTCCCAAATCTTGCTCTGTATGGAGGCAGAAAGATAAATCTGGAAATATTTCAGTAAAGGATTCTGCTATGTTATCAGGAGCTAATGAGAAAATGGCAGTCCCATCACAAGAAAAATTAGCTATTACCAACTTAACATCTTTCTTCCTTTCTTTACATTCTTTACATTGTGTTTAAATTTCAAAAGTATGTGCATATTTACACAAAAGTGTTTTATTTTTAAGAAGAAAAAAAAGGAACCAAAGACTGGGAAATAGTGAGCCCCTCACAAGCATTGAAAACGAACACTCCCTTTTCACACAAAAGCTGCATCTTCTACAAATGTATAAACTGCATATTAAAAAAAATGTTGTCTACTCTAGTTGACTATGATTTCTTTTTTTTTTACCTTAATGCAAAATTGTTCCTGCAGTGCAAAGTGTACTTGGTGATAGAAGACGGGTGAGTGGCAACAGCTGCTGCTTGAAATCTGTGAAATTCAGATAGTTTGCCAGGGACTGGGCAGGAAATTATTTCACACAAAGCCGAGGCCTTAAGAGGCTCAGGATACTTGTACATCAGAGTCCAGTAACAAATGAGCTGGTGTTTAGGAATCAACACAGACTAGTTTTGTCACTCACAACTGGAACGAACTGACCAACAACTACCTTCCAGGTGGCAATCATTGCAGTTAATTTATTGCAGTTAGGAACAGATCCTAAACTTGGTACTCATACCTGATGTGGATAACTTAGAAGCCTGTGAAGTATTAGGCCACTATTATTGCTGGTTGTGGAATAAAACTGAATTCAATTTCTTATCTCTTCCTTTAGAAGAGTTTGGAAATGTTGACTGGGAATTTTCCATCCTTGTTCTTCTTTTCATTGGATTTCTGAAGAGTATTACAAGGTACCATATTGTAGTGTGCATATCTACAGCAAGGAATGTCAGCCTTTCTTTTTCTTCTGTGAAATCAGCAGTCAATTCAAATAGATTCAAATAGTAGTCAATAGATTTGCTTAGAGTGACTCTGGTACATGCAAAACCAGTATTTGGCAACAAGAGATAAAAACCAGCTCTTTTTCTTCTTTCTTTTTTTTTTTTTAAATTTAATATAGAATGGAAAAAAGGAATATTAAAACCAGTGAAGCAATATTCGGTCTTTTGCAAAAGCAGTTGAAAGATCAGGATAGTGTCTTAATTATGACAAATTAATCTTTCAATAAAAGACACTAATGATTAAGGGTTCCAAATTTTCACTTTTTCTCAAGTACTGCTAATCTCAATTATGTCTTTCTTATGAATAATTATTTTCTAAAAGTTGTCAATTGCAAAAAAGGGCTAATAATATTATTAGTTCTAAGTGTGGTGCAGTGTAGCTTAACTGAAATACCTTCGACTCTGAAATGTTTTTATCACTTCAAGAAGTTGGAGGGAGAAATTTTACATAATATTAAACAACATTGTGTTGTACATTTTTAGAGTGGAGGTACTGCACTCTTTCAGTGTAGATTTATGTCTGAAGGAAAATGTATGTTGCTTGTTTTTCTCGTTCTTTGAAAATTAGACTAATTCATGCCATAATAAAACCAGAATTCAGCACAAGTATTTAAAATTCCAATATATTAATTATGATAATCTATGCAGCAAGAAGACTAACATAAACTGGCAATTTGTCATACAACCTGAGTACTTGTTCTATACAGCTAAGCTTGAAATCTGAGAGGTTTGGCATGCCCCTGTGTTCTGATCAGTTTCAAACCTACTGACCTGTAGTCATGCTGTAGTAGTAGATGCTGCATATTACTTATTCAAGCTAGTATAAATGTTTATAGATAGAATAATTAATTCATTTGTGGTACATTATGTGGATATTTACCTCCAAATTTTGGCCCAAACTACTACCTGGGAATCTTAGATACGCGAAGTAGAAGCTGTCCCCACTTTTGTTCTTCAAAAATCAGGAATAATCCAAATCTCTGATGAATATGCTAAGTGGACATTTTGTTACTCTTAGGTTTTATTTTTTATTTATTTTTTTCCCCTGCTTTTTCCTGCAGCATTCATCTTCCCAGGCAGACAGATTTTTGTTTTATAAACAGTTGGAGAGAGTTATCGTTTTGTTAACCCTGGTTTGATTTTGTATCACTTTGGCTTGTGTTTCAATAAACTTGTTATCCAGGGCTTCATGGTATTTGAGAAAATCCATTGTGTTTCCCTCCTGGCTTATATAGTCAATATGAAATACATTATTCAAGACCATCCAGTTCTTTGTAACACCTGCTTGAATGTAACTGTCTCCCGTAGGAACTCAGGACTACTGAAAATCTTGTCCTGCAAATGAGCTTTTGCTTGGCATGTATCCTATTCCTCTCCAGGTTAGTTTTAAAGCACCTGATTCTGCCTACTACTGTTATCATATGTAACTCCATTTCAATTCTGAGTTGTCTCACTGATCTTGAAATACTGCATAGAAGGCACAGTCTGGGTCTTGTACAGTTACCCAAGAGCCAAAGACAGTTTATGATTTTTGTATGAGTTACTACAAATAGGAGGCAGTAAATCAGATTCAAAGATGAGACCTCAGGTTTCTCATGAGGATAAACCATGAACCCTGTGTCAGTTGATACTGGCACATTTCCAATTGCTGTTTTTCTTGCATCAAACCTAACATTGGAGTGAAAAGTACATCTTGAAGGGAAAAAAAACCAAACCAACAACTTGTCGCTTTGCTGAGACCCTGTTGATATAGTTTGCAAAATGTCCCTAAAAGTATTTAGGCAAGGTCTTCCTTATTGTGATGTTGAAGTCATGATGTTGCTGGGTTTTGTTGATCGTATCTGTGTCTGTAATCTATTACAAAACAGCTTTTTATAACTTGTTTGTAATAAGTCATTTTGTGTTTTGTACAAATATGGAGGATGATACCCTCTTCCTGACTTCATGGTCATCCTCTGGATGCAGATATGTACTGACTACAAGTAAGATTTTAAAAAGCTGCATTGTCATTTGGTTTTAATGGGATATGTAACCACTTGGCACTTCTGAGCATCCCCCATACCTCCACCTTAGTCTCTAGGTGCCTATATAACTTTCAAAATTCGTCAGGATTCATGTTCTTTGCAGTGTCAGAACCTTCACCATTGTAACTGTTCTACAGCTTTTGTATTTCTGTTTTCTCTTGGATTGATTTCTTTGGCAAAATTGAGTTTATTTGTTTACTGAAACTCACAGACCTCCTCACCTGTCCCAAGTGGAAATTTTTGCACAGCTTTTTGTTTGCAGCTGTATTTTGTATAAACAGTTCAGGTCCTTGCTAATCGCTTATCTTCCTGTTATCTTGCTGCCAATGTTTGAGTTTTATACAATTTGGTTCTATTATCAATTGTTTCCAGATTCTCTTTTAAAAGCCTTTATTTTGATACACAGTGATTTCATGGATGTTTCTTTTGATTATAGTGATGGATTAAACAGTTTCTAATTTGTTCCTGCTCCTATACCCTTCTCATCCGGCAGTAGTGTGCAAGAGGAGTCAGTCTGGCACTGTGACTGAAAGAGATCGTATCAACCCATGCTTGTGATTTTCTTTCAAAATTTTATAACCTTCTTGTTTCTCTCTGATGGCTTGTCCCCCACCTGTTTTTGTGCTATAGCAACTTATTTCCAGGAGAATGTGAAGGCAGTTAGCCCATAAGCAAAGTTCCATCACTAATACTCATTTTCAGAGTGATGGTTTAGAAGATATAATTCTTATTTTCTTTTTGGTCAACATATTTGTGTGCATAGCAGTCTCAGGTTGACTCGCCATACATTGTTGCATTTTTATGTTTCAGTATGGTTTTGTTAAATTTGAGATTTAGTCCAGCTAAACTTTCAAAGGTTGCAAACCAAGATGCTGTCCTGGGTCCAGCTGGGACAGGGTTAATTCTTCACAGAAGCTGGGAGTTGGGCATAGCCAGATATTCGATACCATGCTGACGTCATGCCCAGGATATAAGGGGAAGCTAGCCGGGAGAGGGGTCTCTTTTGTGAAGCTCGTGGTGGTGAGATTCTCATTGTATCAGTGTTTCCATTGTACTCTATATCTTGTCTTATTGTTATATTCTCCTTTCTTTTGCTTTCCTCGTGTGGTATTATTATTAAAAATCCGTCGTTATCTCAACTCAGGAGGTTCCACTTTTCTTATCCTTCCCCATCTTACCGGGAGGAGACTGGGGGGGGGACGCGGTGTTGCGACCACGTGGTGGTGGTGGTCCTGACACCAAGACAGATGCTAATCTTCAAAGGTAATTAATAAAATACAGATACTTACTTGGTTTTAGGACTATTAGTACAGATACTAAAGCAAGTTCACATGCTTAAATCTTTCCAAGATCAGTTTCAAATGAAGATAATGCCCCCAATGTCATGACATTATTTTCAATAGATTATCAAACAACCCTTGCCCCAGTCAACAGTTTGGGTGTTTATCTCTTCCTTTATAGACATTGTAGAAAAGGAATAGAAATGGGTACTCAGTGAAGACACCAGTGCAGACAGCAGCTGGTCTTATAGGAAGGCTGTGCAATCTGGTAGTGAAGGGTGTGAAATAACTGTCCCATATCCACCACATCTAATTTCTAAGGAAAAATCCTTAAAGCTGTCCATGATGAATTTAACTTCCACTTACAGCCTTTAGGTGCTCATTAATCAGCATTGCTTCAACTTTTGCTGGTAGAACAATTTTGTACAGACCAGTCCCTTTTCGTCAAAGGTCAGCTAACTGGAACAGAAGGAGGGATGGAGCTTTTGACTGTTACTAAAACCCTGGTGCTTAGTGATTATAGGAATAAAAACAAAAACTGTCTGGAAAACAAAAAAGCGTGTTCCACAGTAGGTGCCCTTAATCTCACATAAAGGGTATGCTAATGTATCATATTTTTGATATTTTTCCATCACTGAATTTGTTGCTCTTTTACACTCACTTGGTGCCCTGTTCAAGCTGTGTACTCCTGGGTGCTCTCCACCTGCCAAGTTTGTGAATGACAAACTGTCACTGTGAGCTCAGCTGACCTGAGGAGTATAGTACAGTTCGACAAAACAAGCTGTCGCTTCTTTGAACTTTAGTAATACTGTGGGTTTTGACTGCAATGTAGGTTCAGGCTAATCCTAACCCTTTAAACTTTTTAGTCAGTGTTGTTAGGACTGATTCATTTGGGGATTCTTTTACAGATCTGATGTATCTGTTTCTACAATAAAGCTTAAGCCTAGAGGGTTTTTTTTGTTTTTACTTTTTTTTTCCCCCTTACAGATCTCTATTGCATTCAAGTGTGTCATAATACCTGTTACACAGACCAGTCAGAGCAGTGCTTATTACATAAAACCACTTCGTTTGGCTGTGCGTATTTCCTATGTTATTAAATATACAAAATGCTAAGCAAAATGATAAACTTTTAATGAGAGTACAAAGTTTCTGAGCTACACTCCACTAATTAGCTTTCAGCAGTAGAGATTTGCATCTCACTAAGGCGTGTGTGTCACCTATATCTATTAATTTTATGATTTGATGTTTGCTATTTATTTTTGGCTAATAAAGTAAATATTTTCACTTTACAAATCAAACAACATTCTTCCATTTGCCAACAACATGTCCTAAACTCTTCCTCAAAGTATACGCTTTGCATTCACACATTTCTAGCCATATCAGTCATCTAGAAAAGATTTGGGGAACAAAAATCTGCTTTTTTGCTAGGAATTGTTGTACTGATACTATTTGATGGATTATATTAAAGAAGATTTAGCCTTCTGAAACTGTAATTTGTAGTAGCCTGATTGTGGTGTACATAGCTGCATCTGACCCTAACTGCACCAGTTTAAGACTGATGCTGACAATAAAGTCAATCTGCTAAGACAGGACATAAAAGTGAAGTTGACTTACTTCTTGACCATCGACTCCCAGGATGATTCTGGAATGAAAACAGTTGAGTTAAACAAATGTAAGCAAAAAGACTTTGAGGCAGAGGAGTCAGCAAACGCATATCATCTCTTTAAGAGTCACGTGCATTGTGGAATGAAACACAAACCTAAACTCTCGTTTTGTTCAGGACTAGGACTTAAACTGTAAAGGTGCAGTAATGCCAGGTTAGTAAGTTTTAAAGGAGTCTCTTTCCTAACTTTGTGATTCTGGGCAGATTGCTCAAAATATTGAAAATTTATCCAGCTCTGTAAAAGATTTAAAAAATAAATAAAACAAACCTGAATGGGGCTAAGCCAAAATTTTTCATTTTCACTTGTTAAAGCATAGCACTGGAAAAACAGGCTGGTCAGCTGATCACTGGCCAGTTTGGAGGGTGAAAGCAGGAAGCTCCCACTAGTGAAATATCTGATGTATTGTGATTTATTTGGGGATCGGACGCTGAGACTGGGGGCCTCTTCTTGCAATGCCCCTCGTGGGCCCTGCTCCTATTTCTGCTCTATCTTGTGTGAGATCGAGAAAACCAAGATGGGAGCAGTACAGGGCACTGCAGGGTAAAGTTACGGTTATCACAACAAGATTAGAGCATATTTTGTTAGGCAACTGACAAGTGCACTTTCTGGCATCCAGGTGTAATCTTTGTTCTCATTGTAAATTTTGTTGTCATCTATGGTTCTTACCAGCCCAAATGATACAGAATAACACAGTGCTGGTACCATTACATATTTTACTGAAATGATTTACTATGCCAGACCATTAAGCTGGCCAAGGTGGTCTAAAATAGAAGTAGCAGCCTAATTTTTAGATTAAGGTTTCAAAGATATAGACACACTTTAGGTCTGCCCTTCCCGTTGTTTGCTTAACCTGCAGTTAATGTTTTGTTTATACAGCTGAATCCTGTCTTGAGGTTGTGTGCTGGAAAACTGTCTGTGTAAAATGTTATAGTATTTATGAGACACTACTGTGTGACTTTGTATAACTTTGTATTGTTTCTATGAAATGTTGAAGCGTGAGTATGCTAAATGTTAATCTAATATATTTTTCAGAATTATTTCCATACATTTTGTTTACTTTTAGGAGGGAACTTTTAAACTGTTTTTGATAACATGTATTTCATAAATATATTTCCACAAGTCTCATGTAAAAAGACTAAAATTTTTTCTGCCTATGCTTTTCCAGGTATGAAGGCAAATGATTCTTTCTAGGACAGGTTACAGGTTACACTCATTAGCTTCCTAAATTAAATAAAAAATTATTTTTTGGATGAAAAGTCCTTAATGGTAGGAGCAAGTAAAACTCTGCATCGTTAAAAATTTAGTGTAGTAAAATTAATTAAAATTAGGGTTTCTATACCCTCGATTTTATTTTATTTTTTGGTCAGTTCTGCATTAATTAATGCATTTTTTTTATCCTTAATTTTTCCACTGTTTAAGGAAATGCCAATTTAACAGATAGGAATTTGTGTATAATGAACATATGGTGCATTGTGGAGAAAGAACATTAATTTCCTTTTAATTTATTCTCAGTTGCTCATGGTGAAATGTTCAGAAAGCTTTTTAGCCAGGTAATTCTTGCTTTCCTGAACATTCATGGAGATAGTTTACATTATAAAAAAAGATAGTTGCATTCAGTGATGTATAGTGAGCCATTTGGCAATTAAGTGAAGCTTAAAAGGAGAAATGTCTTTACAGAACAGTTACAGACATGGGTAAGCACAGGGATAACCAATTTATGAGCAAGTGGGAGAGCAATTTCAGAGTATAATTGAGTACATATATATATATAAGACAAATCCTGCTGCTGGGGCAAGATCTAGCTGAAGTTTAAGTGTGTTTTTCTCCTTACCCAAATACTTTGACTTTGCATTAGAGCACCTGAAACTTTATTATATTGCTGGAAACAAAAAATAGTTTATTTTTATTAAGGATTCAGGACAAAATAATGTCGTATTCACATTTTGCAGGATCTTTGCAATATAATTTGCTTCTGAAGAATGTGTCCTTATCCTGCAGCACTAGTACTGTTTTAGAAGGATCTTTGCAATATAATTTGCTTCTGAAAAATGTGTCCTTATCCTGCAGCACTAGTATTGTTTTAGAAAAAAAAATATTTTTATAAATAATGCTGTAACGGAAAAGAGTAGGTTATGGTGTTAATTTTGCATAGAGTTTCACATATGCTTATGTTACGGATGCTACAAGTACTGCCTGTCTTTAAACATAAGCACATGGAAGATTTAAAGGATGAGCTCAGTAACTGAAAAATGCAAGAAGAGGTTCTTTAGTACCAACTAGGTGAGTCATGTGATAAGTGTGGAAATGGTTCAATGGGATGTAAAATATTTTGGTTTTGCTTGAAAACTCTTAATTTTGGGCACTCTCACTCGAAAGAGAATGTTTAATCTTCAATATTTCATTTTTTTTCCTTTATCATTTATATTTTTCTATAGTAATTAAAAAAAAAAAAACAACCCAGCTTTCTGCTACTGCAGAAAGTATATTTTTCTATAGTAATTAAAAAAAAAACAAAAAACCCAGCTTTCTGCTACTGCAGAAAATATATTTGCAACAACCAGTCTGTTACTTGCAAAAAAATGCTTCATCGCTTCACAATCATCCTGCAGTAATCATCACGATTGTGGTTTACTTCTTACAAGTCTGCAGGCACTTTTTTAACTGATTTGTTGAGCTTGTATATTGTCATTCATTTTCCAGATGCAGCTCAAGCAGTCTTTGTAGTGTGCTTCACAATGAACTCCACATAAAACTACACTATTGTTTTTTTCCCTGTGACCATTTAACTACTTCAAAAGTAAGAATCAAAATTTGTTGCAGTAATCTTTTTTTTTTGTCTCAATACAGAAACTTTCAGTATTTACATTTTTCCCTGTGACCATTTAACTACTTCAAAAGTAAGAATCAAAATTTGTTGCAGTAATCTTTTTTTTGTCTCAATACAGAAACTTTCGGTATTTACAAAATAGTCTTTGCATAAACAAATATTTAAGTCTATGTTAATTGGATGATGGTGAATTCTTTAGTGACAATCCAGACTAGTTTTAAGTCACAGTTTTACTTTCCATCCTAAGTCAACATCTTGAAATAAAAGCTTCTGTTTATAAAGAAGTAAATCTGCAAATGATAAATTAGGGAGTTAAAGCAGATGATGAAATTTACATAACTTTTTGAGACTGAAAGATCATCTAACTACTATTTCTGATTTATCCATATTCTTGGATAATAACGGTGCATGTTTAGCATGAAAAATACAGATTGCTCCAAAAACACAGGTCTCCTTGGTTGGTATAGAAGGGTATAACCTAAGAACTGTTAAAACTAGACTTTTTTTTTAGCTTTGTGGGCAGGAACAAGTCATAGTAATCACAAGCACTTTGTCATGTTTCAGCCACCCCAGTAGGAAACAACTGTGCAAACAACATGTAAACACACACACAGACTAGACTACTGAATAGAAGCATTCCGAAGTGAAGCTTATGTTGTGATGATTTTTTTTTTTCTTTTTATAAATCAGTATTTCAATCACAATTTGAAAGCTCTCTGGAGGAAAGTGACAGGCAGTCCAGTGATAAGGAGAAGTGCCTTTCGCACAGCATTTGAGTTGACTAAAAGCTATTGAAAGCTTTTCTAGTCAATTGCATTGCAGAAACCTATGAGGAATCAGGGCTTGTTTCTGAACTGAGTTTCAGATTGGCCTCTGTAGAATATTACTAGAGGACAGCAAGCTCAGTCAAGGTGAAAAGCTAGCAAGAGGCAGACAAATTTGCTAGGAGAGCATACAAAAGTATAGAGAAACGAAGCCTACGCTGTTGTACAGCACGTACTTTTTCTCTCCTTGATAAAGATCCTTTTAACCCAAGCAGCCAGTTTCAACTAAGTTTGACTTTCTGAGTCTCGTGAAATTCCCAAGCATTTTATGAAAGTAGACAGCTGGGCAGAGGGGAGATTTTGTTGTTGCCCTTTCTAAAAGAAAACACACAGTAACACTGGTGCTTTTATTAGACCCACAAAAGAGAGAACTATCGTGAATGAGAAGTGTAAGATGTAAACTCATACAGAACTTCTGTTTACAATTACAAATGTTACCAAATAACCTATCTTAATGTATAGGCCTGATTCCTCTCTCAGTTTTACTGTTTTTACATCCAGCTAACACCTTTGACTCTAGGGTATGTTCAGTAACTACACCAGTAAGAGGGGAGTCTACTGTCATTACTTTAATTTACATACTTTACAGCTAAAGAACAATACACTAATTTTTATTTCATTACATCTTGCAGGAACTGTCAGACTCTAGAAACAGTGACTTAGGCTTTTAAACAACCCGATAATGAGAAAAGCCTTATTCCAGAGTTGTCTCCAATTTTTTTTAATGTCACTGAAACTTCCCCGCTTTGTTCCTCAGACTGAGAAATCTGATTTTGTTGTGCTAGTTGTAAAACATGTTAAGTATCCTTCTGAGACCGAAACAGTGAAATTTCCCTCATGCCCAGCCATTTCATTGTTTCTCACCATATGATATGGTCTCCAAGTCTCCTCTTAGTAAAAGTCTATATACCTGTGGTTCTCCGTCACTCCTTGCTTACCTTCTCACTTAGGCTGAAGTAAGAGCACAAGGTTTTCTTTCCAAATTAATTTTCTTTGGAACATGAAATACAGAGTGGAACAGTGTTGAATAGCCTCTGCAATCTTATATTACTCTGAAAAACTCACTTTTTTTTTTTTTTTTAGCATCACCTATAATGTGATGTGGAGGTACCTCTACATCAAATTTGTTATAATGGGACAAAAGGAATGGGCGTGTGTCGTGGGTTAAAGACTGCTTAAAGTTAACTCTGTGAGGTTTTTTTTTTTCTCCTTCTTCTTCATAAATAGCTAGCAAGAGGCTGTGTTTTGGATTTATGCTCAGAGGAGCTGATAAGAGAACAATGTTTTGTTCTGCTGCCAAGGTCAGCAGACGAGCAAAGAGGCACAGACGGTTGCTAGCATAGGATTTGCCCTTATGTTAAAATTGAAACTCAGAATAGCCAATGATTTATTCCATAACATGCACGTCATGCCCAATATATAGGTAAGAACACCCAGAAGAGTGTTCTCTTTTTGCCTTGGCTCCGCTTTCGGTTTTCGGTGCTCTCTCCTGGCTCGGCGTTGCTCTTCCAAGGCCTTTCCCCGCCCCTGC
>NW_010106405.1:0-1734 GCF_000699245.1 Pterocles gutturalis | reverse complement strand
TCCCCAGCATCCCAATATCTCCAGCATCCTCAGCATCCCCGGCATCCTCAGCATCCCAATATCCCCAGCATCCTCAGCATCCCCGGCATCCCCAGCATCCCAATATCCCCAGCATGATCAGTATCCTCAGCATCTCTGGCATCCCCAGCATCTCCGGCATCCTCAGCATCCTCAGCATCCCCAGCATCCCAATATCTCCAGCATCCCCAGCATCCCAATATCCCGAGCATCCCCAGCATCCCCAGCATCCTCAGCATCCCCGGCATCCCCAGCATCACAATATCCCCAGCATCCTCAGTATCCTCAGCATCCCTGGCATCCCCAGCATCCCAATATCCCCAGCATCCTCAGTATCCTCAGCATCCCTGGCATCCCCAGCATCTCCGGCATCCTCAGCATCCTCAGCATCCCCAGCATCCCAATATCCCCAGCATTCCTGGAAACCACCGCACTGTGTCCAGCTGCAGACACAGCCTGCAAGGGCTGGAAAAGACAGAAAGATGAGGAGAAAGGAGAGGGGGGAAGCTAACCGGAGACATCCTCATGGCAGGAGAGACCAAGGCTGACTGGAGGCTGACGACCCAAACCCACAACAGTCCCCAATTACCCCGGCCCACTCCGCTGGGACACAATGGGCACCGGTGCAGCCCAGCTGCCTGGCCCCTAATTAACCCTGATTTTAACCGTACACTTTTAAAGGCACTAAAGCGGTTACAAAGTGGAGAACAAGGGCAGGGTTAATAGCACAGACCTAAATTGCAGGCCCTGGGGCCCGTGCCTGTGGAAATAATAGACCTGTCTGGGCTGCTCAGCTGTCTGTCAGGAGAACAATTCTGCACCCAGGAGCTCACAGGAGCCGCGGCATCGGGGCTCTGCAATCGGGGTCTGCTTGGTTGCAGCAGTTGTGGGATCAAAGCAGGAAAGATGCTCAGCACCAGGAAGGATTATCAGCACTGGGAAGGATGGTCATCATCAGGAAGGTTGCTTAATAATGGGAAGGATGCGCTGCCCTGGGAAGAATGTTCAGCAACCAGGAAGGATGCTCAGGGACCAGCAAGGATGCTCGGTATCAGGAAGGATGGTCGGTACTGGGGAGGATGCTCTGCACCAGGAAGGATGCTTGGCACTGGCAATTTACGGCTTTAATTTCCAGTCCACGATGCTGCAGGAGATGCTGTGCTCCCCAGGTGGTTGCCCAGCTCTGGAGGGGGATGGTGAGCGGGATGTTGGGGTGCACAGCGGGGTATGTCCCGGGCATACCGCAGCCCCGAGCAAGGACTCACCAGGAACAAACGGAGCAAGGACGCGGCGACGGCACGTGGCACCTAAGAGGTTAACAGCCGGCATGACAGACAGGCTGCCTGCCACAGCCAGCCAAGCCAGACGGCCTCCCTCCCACAGCCAGCCAAGATGAGCTCCCTCCCTCCCGCTCCTCCACCAGATAAGATGGGACAAACCTTATTTCTACACACAGAAAGCGCTCAAATACTTTGCAACAAATGAAAGAAGTAATCTCCGCAGTCAATCTTTATAACGCTGACGAAGGCGACGCCGCAGCTGGGAGCTACCTGGCACCTTGCTCGGGTCTCACTACCCCGTGTCCCCAAAGGAAAATAAGGAAAATGCTTTTCCCCCCTTTTTCAGACAGGAGCCGATGCCAGCATCTCCCCCCGCGCAGCTCTGTCCCGCAGCGGGGTCCTGTGCCCGGGCAGGGTCACGGCTCGGCACGGTGGC
>NW_010106404.1:0-538 GCF_000699245.1 Pterocles gutturalis | reverse complement strand
CCCCCAATCCCCCCATGTTCGCATGTCCCCAATGTCCCCAATGTCCCCATTATCCCCGACGTCCCCAATGTCCCCAAATGTCCCCAAATGTCACCTCCCCTGATGCAGGGGGTATCTCTGCTTGCAGTCCATGTTCCCCTGTATCCCCAATGCCTCCATTGTCCCCCAATGTCCCCGATGTCCCCATTGTCCCCAATGTCCCCAAATGTCCCCAAATGTCCCCTCCCCTGCTGCAGGGGGTATCTCTGCTTGCAGTAGGCCTCCAGCGCCGCGTACACCCTCTCGCGCAGCAGCTCCACCTCCCCCGGGTTCGACAGCCCCTTGGCGTCTGCGGGGACAGTTGGGGACATTTGGGGACGTTGGGGACAGTTGGGAAGGGATTGGGGACAGTTGGGGACAGTTGGGAAGGGATTGGGGACGTTGGGGACAATTGGGAAGGGATTGGGGACAGTTGGAAAGATTGGGGAGGAGTTGGGGACATTTGGGGAGAAGTTGGGGAGGAGTTGGGAACAATCAAGGAGGGTTGGGGACAGTTGGG
>NW_010106403.1:26346-33508 GCF_000699245.1 Pterocles gutturalis | reverse complement strand
TCTTTTTAAAAGCAAGAAGAAAATAACAAAAAACATGAAATAAAATGAAATAAAATACATAACGAAGCAAAGAGAGCCCACCGTGAGGGAGCAGCGGGTGCTGGGCGCTGGCTGTGGGCGCTGCCCTTCGCGCGGCTCTTCTCCTCAGGATGGATGCGGGTCCCCCACACACGGGTGCGTGTTCCTGGGGTGAGCCGGGCCGTCAGCCCCTCGGCAGGGCCCGGCGGTGTTTGTGTTCTGCGCAGGCCCTGGTGTTTGTTTGTGTTCTGCGCAGGCCCTGGGTGCTGTGGGAAGGGGGTTAATGCAAACAGTCCCCGGGTCGGGCAGCGACCGCGGCGCGCGCAGATAGAACTGGTTTGCGAGACGGAGCTGGTTGATTCCTAAGGGCAATCTCAGGCAAATGGGTTGGTACGATTAACCCGTCTGTCGGAGGGTAATGCGGGCAGAGCCTGGAACCGCAGGTGGAGAGATCAGAGCAGCTGTGTGCTGCAGCCTCCTTCGGAAATACAGCGCCGGGAATCCCAGGTGCTCAGGTAATGAGTCAAGTTTCCCTTCCTCAATAAACATGGTTTTGCTTAAAATAATAAAATATTGAACGCTGAGATCGCTGGTTCTCAGGTTGGTTTTGAGCCTCTAAGGTTAAAGTTTTCCAGTTTCCTCTGTAACTGTGACCCTCCTGATTGGGACACCCCGTCCTGCCTCTCCTTGGGTGAGTTCTTAAGGGTAAAAAATTCGAGGTTTACGATGATAAGGTCCTCCCTCGTGTTTAAGAACATGTATGCCGACTCAGAGAAAGGTAATTCAAAGCTGAAAGTACGCCCTCGTCTTGGTGTGACTGCCCGGCATCGCCCGTGCCAGCCGGTGCCCCGGGTGAGCGTGGCCAGGCCGTGCACCGGCCGTACAGACCTGCAGGTGAATTCCAGCGGTGATTTTAGATGATGTTTTATAGCATGGATGGAGGGAGTTGTCCTGGTTGTTACAGCAAGCACAGCTTGGTGATTCATCAGTCTTTGCACGGGAATACTTTTGCTTTTCTACTCAATCCACCATTGACTTAGCTACCGATGGTGCTAATGGGAGTTTTTCCCTCTTCTTGTCCTGTGTTACTTGCTTTAAGTCAATTAGCGTTTCACAGCGTGATAACTGCAGCACTCCGTTCACAGCCCGTCACATCGTCTCAATGACATCCCTTCCAGGGAGGATAATCTTGGGGCATTTTGCCTTACCCTGGTTTTGTCAGAGCCCTATCTCCAACGCTTGACATCTGGCAGAGTTCTGGCTGTGTGATGTTAACTGTCAGGAGTCTGGTAAATCCTGTAATCAGCTTATCCAGGATGGATCCTGTGTGTTGATCCTCAAAATGCTCATGATGAATTCCATCCTCTGGCCAGCACCAGGTGCTGGAAGCTTTATCTGGCAGACAGCAAAGAGGGAGAGCGTAGCCAAGGCAAGGTCTCTCCAGGGCAGCATGCAATTGGCAAGGTGCTGCGGGGGGAAGAAGCTGCGTTACAAGAACAGGAACCTTCTGCTGCACCCTTGGGAACTCTGCAGAAGAGGCAGCTGTACCTTGCGAACTCATGGGTTAGCACACAATTTGTCGTGATCTCTTCCTGCTCTGTTTTTCATCTGCCCAAGCTCCAGCTGTGGGAGAAGAGATGGGGAATGTTTCCGTTTGTACTGTTGGAACAAGTTGTGTCGGTTATGTAGGAGAGCCCTGGCTGAATTCAGGAGTTGCAAATGGGTTAAAAACCAGAAGACACCAAGACCGTTGGGCATGGCGTAGTACAGTGAATCCTGCCCATCCCTGCCGGACACTTCCAGTGCAGGCAGCAGGGGAGAAACTCGGCAGCAGAGGGGGGAGAAAGAGAACAACACCTTGCATACGGAGGGTGTTTAATGCCTCTCAAGGAGAGCAAGGTAGTTGAAGGGTGAAGAATTTTCCAGGGCTGCCCAGTCCCAATGGGCCCTAAGCTACACCAAAAAAACCCCCTCACCTTTCTAGTTTAAGGGATTCTTTAAAACAAAAGTGCTCCATCTTAGAACAAATTTTGCTGCATAAATTCTGGTACTTTTGGAAATTCCCTTTCTTTTTTTGTTAAGTCTAAATTCCTCAATATTTTCTTTGCTTTCTTCATATCCAGCAGCTGGATTTAGGTAGATTCAAAGGAAAGGAATGCTTCGGTTATTCATGTGCGTGACTCAAAAGGACTTCTGGACGAGGTGCGTGTCTAACAGTTCAGAAGTGGTGAAAAGGTGCGTACGGTAGTGCCATGCCAATAAACATCAGAAGGAATTTCAGATTGCAGCTTTCCTTAGGGATTGAGCTGGATTGTGTGATGCATGTGTTGCTGGCAGTTATTTTTCCATTAATTGCTGGGAGAATCTTTTCGCTTAAGTAAGAGGCTTCATCTTCTAGACTTTGCGTGTGCTTTCAGCAGACATCTGATTATTCTGGTTATTCTGAGTGCCAAATGCTGAAATGAAGGCTCGGTGTAACTGTCCGCCTTTGTTGTTTTTCTCGCTCAGAACCTAGTGCCCATGAGAAGCCAGGGCACATGCGCTACGATCTGTTTTCGCATTGAAGCGGCACCACGTTAGCTTTGCCAGCAAAACTGGATTGGGATTTCTTGCCTGAAGCTTGGGGCTTTTTGATGTACCCGGTTTGAACTGCAGGCTTTGGCCAGGAGCCAAAGGAGGGTGAAACAGCGTTCGTTTGGTGGGTTCTGTCTAGATTTTGCTTTGATAGTTAAACAAATCTAAACTGTTGTGCGAAACCTGCTTGAAATAAACTAGCAAACCACGTTGTTAATACCACTTTACAGATCTGGAAATGGGGCAGCACAGGGTTCGAACTTGGGTCTTTCTGTGGACAGATCTGGGGTTTAGTGACATTCTGACTTGCTGAATGTCTGTAGACAAGTCATTTATCTTCTTTCTGCCTATTTCTTATCTTGAATACTGATGACTTTTCTATTTCCATGAATTGCTGTCAGAATGGATCAGTTTGTAAAGAATTCTCAGGGCAAAGAGCAGTGCAGTGATAGTGTTACTAAGGGTGCCAGTTCCACCCTGAGCAATTCAAGCACCTTGGTTTTGGTCTAGCCATGCGCTGCAGCACATAGGGAAGGTGGAGTTCTCTCCTGTTAGAGATGGCGATAGGTCAAGTGGGGGTGGTGGGAAAGTCCAGGATGAAGGTTTTCACTTGAAGGTTTCTGTAAACCCTGTAGCATGTCTAGAAAAAAGTTATTTTCAGTGTCAGGTAGTCCAGCTTGAAACCAAATTAACAGACTATTTAAAAAAAAAAATCAGAACTTGTTAATCAGTGAGTTGTATAAACTCACTCTGCTGTGGAAGGTACTTTGAAGTTTATGCATGTGACACGTTCCGTGCTGGTTGAACCCCATCCTGCCCTCAGTGCTCTTGCAGGAGAACTCTGAACTCTCTGGATATACCGGCAGCGCTGCGTTTGGTAAATGTTCTGTCCACCCTTGCAATCCGAATGTGCTGGGTTGGCCAAGACCTGTGACTGAAGCGTTGAAGCTGACCCAACTCGTCTGAACCGTAATGACTTACACATCAATGAGACCATCGTCTCTGAGGTGGGGAAAGGAAGAGCTTGCTGCTCCTGCTGGGGCCAGGGGTGTTTCCACAGCAGCTCTCAAGCCAGAGGCAGGTCTGCTCCATCCTGCAGAATGCATCTGCTGGCTAGCTGCATGGGAAGAAGCCTTTATCCTTCGTTTTTAAAAATAGGAGTACATGCTGATAAGCAAAATGGGAGGAGATGCTTGCAATAAGTAGGTGGAAAATCAGATGTGTAAATAGATTGAGATTAGTGCTTAATCCAAAATTTTAAATATAGTTGTTTTCACACTCCTGATTTGTTTTGCTCATAAATTAGTGTACCTGTCAGAACCATTTCCTTTCCTAGATCAGTCAAAGTGGTCTTGTTATGTAGCCTGTAGCCTAAGAAGATTACTCTGGTATTTCCAAATTTTTAGAGAAGCAAAGACTGAAATCCTTCGGCCCATCTTGGGTTATATAGATTGAAAACTAATGCCGGTTGTAGGAGCGGTACTTGATTTGTATCTATATATTTGCCTTAGGTTTAAAGGCAAGATATTGTTATTTCTGTCTGCTATTTAAATGGAAATTTAACAAACGATTTTAACAACAACAAAAAAAAACCCTCCGTAAAATACCCACTGTCTTTAGTGGTCTGTAGGCCCTCGGTATAATAATAATCCCTTCCAGAATTGCTCCGTGAAATCTTGTGGCATAGATTATCTCTTATTTGTATCTGAAATACAACGCAGTGTTCAAGCTCTGGTCCGTGGAGCGCATTTCAGTCTGAAGGAGCAGGTTGCCGTGCTAGACTGGCTCATCACCTGGGATCTGCAGAGCTGCCTGCGGCGGTGATGAATAACCAACGCCTCAGGGAGGACTAATATCCTCCATTATGCTCCTACCCAATTGGGCAACGTCAAAAACATAAAGATGGGCTTAAGATTATCTCCCTGACCCCTGCAGATCATGCCCTGGAGTGTGGTGATTACCCTTCTCGGAGTCTAAACACGCAGAAGTGCAGACGGTAGCAGTTAGAGTCATCTAATCCTTTTTTTGAAAAACGCTGCCCCAGCTTTGTCTTGATGTGAGTAAACCTGTTGTGGCAAATTGTGCTAATTCAGAGCTCAACTTAATACAGAGAAATGGAGCTGGGAGCTTATGAAACAGAGGGAAATACCGCCGTGAAGACCTTGTTTCACGGAGGTGATGTGGAAAGCATTACGTGTGTCCTCTCAGTGCTTAAAACCTTGTTTGCAGGTTTAAATTTTGCCTTAGACATAAAACTTCATTTAAGGTCGTATATTAAGAGTTTTGGTGCCTACATAAGGAGCACTTGTCAGATGTGAGCTTAAAGGGTTGATATTCCTTCTTTCAACTGGTAACTAAAGAAATCCATTTTGTCGGTCGGTTCTTACAGCCACATTCTCCGTCGCTCGGAGCTTCGTGGCTGCAGAGCATCGGGTGGGTGTTCAGGTCCCGGCACTGTTCCCTGGCTGGGGTCATCGTTTCTCCTTGAAATCCGCTGTCTCCATCTGTTGGGCCTGGCTCAAGTAATGTGACATCTTCCTTAGACTTGTCATTATGCTTTTTTTTCTGTCGTTTCCAGCTCTTTGTGGTTGCAGGACTGTGTAAGATGATCTTCTCATTGGCGTTTCGCCCCAGAGTGGCAGGACAGAAAGCGGTATCAGATGTTTGATCTCAGCTGTCCAGGGTAATGTGGCTGCTCCAGAATGTGAGTCTGCTCAAAGGGCAGGTCCTGTGTCTATCGTTTAAGCCTACAAGTCAAACATTAAAAACAAAAAAAATGAGATTACAGCGGTTCTTCCCTCAGACTGTCAGAGATCAGGCTGGTTTCCAGACACCAGCGCACTGGGATCACAGAGCAAATGGTGAGGTTTATTTTACCTGGTGTACCTGAAGACACAACCTTGTCTTAGTCTCTTTTTGGTACATGTCCATATGCCTTGCGTGGTTTGTAGGATCAAATTAAAGGACGTTTATGAAAACATATAAGACCTATTTTCAAATATAGGGGAAAAAAAAAAAAAAAGCAACAGCACAGATTCTACAGCAGTCAAGAAAGCAGGTTGTCCAAACGAGCTAGAGGTGAGAGCTATTCTGTTCTGTTCTGAGCTGCTGGCAGAGCAGCTGTTCCTCTGGGATATCAGTTATTAAACACCGTGTGGTTGTAAGGGCTGGGGAGCGTCCCTGCACAACGCTAGTTCTGAGTGCTCGTTTCAGCCTTGGGCTGCGTTCTGTTCCTCTTAATTATTTTATTTTTTTAAGGTTATTACAACGCTGCTGATACCAATCTAGTCTGATAAAATGCAGAATTCACAGCACAGGAGGGGAAGATAATGGCAACTTGCAGTTTCAGGAAAGAACCTTCCTGTGGGTTTTTTTTGTTGTTGGTTTGGTTTTTTGGACAGTCCTTGCTCCTTTGGCAACTTCTAGCAAGGGTGCTTGATGCCTTCCCCTGCTTCATGCCACCATCTCCAATGGCTGCCTGTCATCTCATTGAAGACTTGCTTCTGCTCTCTTATCCTACAGGCTGTATTTAGGCCAGTACTTGCTGATAGCTGTATGAATAGTGATCGTCTTTGGAAGCTGCAGTAATGACTGCTGGTCACTGGGCAGCTGCTTGCTGATAACATCATTTGTTTAATGAATCACTGTTGGATTTTATCCAGTCCGAGTTTTTTTAAATTTTTTTTTTTTTGCTTTTTAATAAGGAATTTTCTCTGATCAGATGCCATGAAATCAAAACTCTGTGCCTTAATAATTATGTTTCATATCAAGTTAGTTAAAAAAAATATTATGACCAGAACACAAGTCAAACCAAGTCTAGTGTTATGCGTTGTAGTTTTACAGGAGTTATTGTTGAATTATAGAACAGGATCTGAAAATTCTCACTCGTTCATTCAATAAAAAATGAAAAGGATGATACAGTGTTAGGCTTTAACCGAGTATCACTGTTAGGTTCAGGAGGACTTGCTTACCTCTTTGTTTATAACATGTCAGGATTGGCTCTTTGGCTTCTTATTAGAGGAAAAAGGTAGAAATACAGCACTGGCCGCTCTCCTTAGAGGATGGCTGACCACAAAGAATGAGGAGCAGTAAATTGTGGCAGGATATATTAAAAAAAAACCCAAAGCAGTCCTGGTCAGAGGAAATGCTGACTGCCTGGCTTCACCACTTCTTCCCTCTCAGCCTACCCACATCCCGCAGTGTTGTAGTTTCTGTACGTTCTCGGTACTAAACCCTTTACTAGTATGAGTAGTCTGACCAGACTGTCTTACCAACATCCCAGTGCCAAGGAGGTTTGTGGGAGAGAGGGTGTGTGCGCATACCTGAAGCTGTTCTGTGGTTCCCACCTGCCTCGCTCTGTCGGGTCAGTACGGTTCTTCTGTACGCTGCTCTGCTGGAATGATCCAAGTTCAGAACAATCCTATTCAGAAACAAAATTCCCATCCTTCCTTTCCTTCCCTGCAATGACTCGCACATTTGGAGATATTACCAGATTTATGAGACTGTGGCTAAAAAGAATTTATACTGCCACAAATTATGTCTAGTGTGGAAAAACTTAAAATAGGTGTTT
>NW_010106403.1:2435-26335 GCF_000699245.1 Pterocles gutturalis | reverse complement strand
AGCGGCAGATTTACAGCTAATCTGCACAGACTTGAAAATATCTCTCCTTCTGTGAAAATGAAGTTAATAATTACAGCATAATTAGACAAGAAGAAAGACGTGTCAAGTGAGGCAGGATTTCTCGTTCACTAGTTACAGGAAAGGAGAGGTGGGATGTGCAGAACAGATTCCTGCCTTTCCTGATAGAATTGTGTGCTGGGCTGAGGGTGTCCTTTGAACTGTACACTGTAATACAGGTACTATAAATACTTAGAGTCATAACTGTTTGTTTGCACCAGCCTGCTAATTTCACTAAAATCTGCATGGCTTTTTTTTTTTTTTTTTTCCTTTCAGACGCAGAGATTAAGGGCTGTCATTGCCTACCTCGAGTGCCTTCTGGACCATGAATTCTGTGCTAAATCAAATGGGAATTCAGGGCATCTGGTGTTCAGGCTCACAGCAGTTCTCTATTTTTTCCTCCCTCCATACTGCGAATAACCAGCTTTTTGAAAGTACTGAGCATTAGGGCTGTCAGCTGATAGCACTTCCTGAGATGATCTTAACCTATGGATATGGAGTGTATGTTCTCAATACCACGTCATCCTGATAAGGGCTTGTCGTTGTAGGGTGTCTGATGTGAAACATGATGGAGTGGAGCTTTTCATAAACAGAATATCTGTTTATATATAGATATCTCATCTGTGTTATCCCAGCTGTCTTCCTCATGTCCAGGTTAATGAGTTATGATCATGTTATATGGTCCTTCTTGTTTCGTCCTGGCTTGGGCAATCGGTTTGTGTTATTTATGGATTTGTCACGCAGAGAATCAAACTACAACTGGTTTGTGTGTTAATAAAACCGTTTTTTTTGTGTTAATATCGCAGCTGCCATCTTGGATGGTGCCATTAGTGTTCAGCTGGAAAATTCTGGAGCTAAAAATATGAGCTTGAGGAGGCAACGAGTCACCAGTGAACTGAACTTGTGTGACTTGCACACTTGTCTCTCGTGGTGCCACGGGGCAGTAGTGTTGGTGATCGGGGTGCCTGGCAGGCTGGGATGGGCAGGGGTGTGTATCTGGGCATCTTCTGGAAGGAAAAACTACACATGGGTCCTTCCTCGGTGGATTACTTGCCAACTGTAATCACTCCTGGTTGTGACTGCAGGACTGATTGTTTCGTATAAACACTCTGGATATGTAAGATTTATACATTGCACCTGCTTGCCAGGATTCAGTCTCCGTTCACCTAGAGCAATTCCTCGGCTATTGTGAATGTCCTGAGAGAATGCTGAAGCAGGCTTCACTCCCCTTCCTGGCCAACATTGACTTTAGCAGCGCCTTGCTGATTTGACAAATAGATCGCTGTCTGGTGAGAAAGAATTGTTTGCCGTAGTTCAAAGCCAGGTTTCAGAGGTATAGAAAAATACTTCGCTAAGAATTAACAGGAGAGGAGGAAAAGGCCTTTTGTGACATACTTGATTGTCACAGGACTTATTTTTCCCTGTTAGTGAGACCACTAGTAGGGCAAGCTTTAAAAAAGAATAGTTACTAGTCATGGATTTTTGATAGAGTTTTTTTAGATTTTCTTATTTATGCCAAAAGATACACAGTGTAACAGAAGTCACATCAGATATTTTAACGCATTGCATTTTTTCTGGGTTATGCAACATATGGAACAACCTGAATTTGTCTTTCTGCATCAGAATTTGTTTTTCTGCATCGACTGAACACTGGCATGGGTTGCCCAGGGAGGTTGTGGAGTCTCTGTCCTTAGAGATACTCAAAAACCATCTGGACATGGACCTGGGCACCCAGTTCTAGGTGGCCCTGCTGGAGCAGGGGGTTGGACAGGGTGACATACAGAGGTCCCTGCCAACCTCAACCATTCTGTGATTAGGTTGTTTCTGAGGAGTTGTTGGACAAAGTTGTTTACATGCTGACACCCTTTAGGAGCTGGCTGGTTGGGGTTTGAAATGGGTGTGGCTGGGATAGAGTTAATTTTCCTCATAGCATCCTGTATAGCATCATAGAATCACAGAGTGGGTTGGGTGGGAAGGGACCTTAAAGACCATCGAGTTCCAACCCCCTGCCATGGGAGAGAGAGAGAGAGTACAGAATCTAAACTTCATGCTACTGTAGGTACCTAATGACGTGGCACTGTATAAATCCAAAGACTATTATTATTAGTCGTATTATTATTAGTCATATTATTTATTAGTAGTGTAAGGCAGGAAAAACTTTGTGCAAGAGCCTTGCCCCATTCTAGGTAGCTTTTCCAGCCTTACCCACTTTCGACGTGGCTTGCCTTTGGTGTGACCCACCTGGGAAACAGAAAGCAAATGGAAGTAACCAGCTTTCTGACTCTTGGTGAGCATTTCATTTGGGGCCGTTTCATTTCTCTCTTGCATTTTCAATAAAGCCTTTTTTGAAAAGTGACGAGTGCTTTCTGGAGTGTTAGGCATACAGCAGCAGTTGATAACCTGGACCTCCTGCATGTTTTGTCTTCTAGCTGCTCTTGGGTTTTCAAACTGCTTGCTTCCACCCCTTCCTTGCAAAATAAGACCTTTAAAGTCTTGAATAATTGCAGCTGTAGGGTGGAATGCTGCCTCCCAAAAAGCTGGATGACAAAACTACCCTTGGCTTGAAAGAGGCTGTGTTGTCACTTCCTTTAAAAATGCACAGGGCAAACAGCAGCTCTTCTGATGCCTTCATTCCATAGAAAATGCTCAAAGAGTTGCAGTATGGGTCAGGTTTTTAAGCAGATGTCAGCTGTTGAAGCCAGGTATTCTGAAAAATCAATACAGAACTGTAACGATAGTAGGTGCAGGGAATCAAAAAGTAACAGAACCACTTCTGGTTGGTTTAAGGGTTGGAAAAAATGTCTTGTGGTGTCAAAACACCGGAAAATGTCATTGGACACATGAATTTATTTATGAACATTCTTTGTATCTCACTGTCATGCTAGAGTAAGTACAATTAGAGACAGGTCCTGGGATTTTGAAGGCTGAGTGGATGCATTGTGTACAATCTCGATAGTCGCGGGGATGCACGCAGGATCATTTTAGGCAGCGCAGAAAGAGCAGAAAGTATTTCCTTTCCTTTCCTTTCTCTGCTCTGGGCAGCCTGGCATTATTTCTGGGGACGGCTCTGACTTAAGCATTCAGAAATGAGGGAGCAACAAAGGGTTTTAGGGTTGACCTCAAGGCCTGGAGGTCTCGGGAAGGATGTGCTCTGGGTCTGTTCCGGTTGCTTATCGGGGCAAGAGTAACGTGGTTATTGCAAACCGTGAAACTGGGCAGGTAGTGCCTGCAGTTCAGGCTGATGGACAGCCATGAGAACACTGTGGCTCCTCTGGCTGGTGGCCAGAGGAGACGACAAAGACTTGTTCAGAGCAAGAATCCAGGATATTGTGGGCTTTCTCTGGATGTGTACTCAAGAAAATAAATAGCACTGATAGACTTGTTGTACTGGCGCAGGGTTTCCAAATGGCCTGCTTCTGCTTTTATGAATTGTGCTAATATTCTGCCTGGGGATGTTTAATTGTGGAATGCTGTGTACGCTTGAAGACTATTGATCTTTTAAAGCATAGATTAGTTAATCCTCTAGTTATTTCTAGGGTTTGGGGGTTTTAAAACCATATTCCCATCTTACTTAATATTGCCAAGAGCACAGCATTGCTTCTGTGATGGTGAGAAAGTCCAGTTTGTATCACTCTTTTCACAGGGGGTTTCATTTATTGTGTCTGGATATAAAATCTATTTTTTTCCAGTAATACCCAGGTAGGTGGAAGGTATATGTTAATTAAAGATATATTTTGTGAGTTGTCAGTGTAGTTTGACCACCATAGTGAAGTAATTATATGGTAGACTCTTTCAAGAAGAATGTGTAAAGAAATCTTTGCTTGTATACTTAGTTGCCAAAATAAAGGGGATTGTGTTCTGCTCTGAATTGTCAGAATGCGCTCTTAACTAGTCAAATCCATGTTTACAACCTTGCCTGTGGTTAACCACCACTAGATAAGATCATGGACTGTCTTCTTGTGAGTGCTAACATGTAATGGATTGATGATACCATTCACATTTAAATTACTTTTCTTTCTGCTTTATTTTTTCTCTTGTCTTTGGCTTTGAGAGGAGCTTTGTGAGCTGTGAGGAATGTTATCAGTTTATTAAGTTTCTCAGAATAATCTCTTGTAGCTGGAGAGGTAATGATTGGCCTTCTGTAATACTACACTCCCCTCTTTTCCTGCAGTGCTTCCATAGAAGAGGCTCCCGTGGTGAGAACCGCTCCGATAAAGCGCTAAATCGCATGTCTGGACATATGCAAGATATGAAACTTGAAACTTGGCAGTCTGTGCACTTTTAAGTCAACATAGCTAAAAGCAGCCACAGAGCATCTCTTTAACTGTGGTTCCTGCTTCTTAGTTAAGACGGAAAAGCAGAGAATTGATTTCAAGTACTACCTTAACCTGGGCTTATCCCAGCTATTAGCGTAAGTCTTCTTCAATTTTCACTGAAGTTGATCAGGTAAAAGTGATATTTGGGATGTGCCACCGGGGTCATCGTGTTTGTCATTTTACCAGAGAAAGCACAGTGTGGATATGTATGTGTGTGTCTATGTATAGTATAAAAATCTGTTAAGAAATGCATTGATAGCATTCAGTCCAATTAGCCAGGCAGACGGGTGGGCTGCTGCAGAATTGTTCTGCAGAACAAACCTGAAAAATCATAACCTTTGCAGCTAGGTTTCTAGGTAATCTTTTGTGGAGTATAGTTTTGTATGTATTTCCATTTGAAACTGGGTATTTAAATAAAGGATTTAGTTATGAGCACTTGGAGCATTTGAGTATTCTCCCAAACAACGGCAGTGATAGGAATTGTGTGGGTTGTGGCCAGTGTCTCTCATTTTCATCTCTCTACTTGGTCACAGCTTTTTTGTTCTCTTCTTCTTGTACTTTGCCATGCCAGATGCTTTGATTAGGACTGTGTATAAAGTTTACGTTTCTTTGGTCAGCCTCAGCACTGCTTTGCTTGAAGTGAACCATATGTGTTCCACGGAGTGCCCCATGGCTCCGTACCCCCCGTTAGCAGCGTTATTGATTAGTAATTTTAATGTCAACGTGGGGGTTGGAGTAGGATGGGCATCAGGGCAAGACAAGCTTGCTGGGAACATTTTGCATACAGTGGTTACGGAACAGCGCCCAGTCCAGCTGTTTGTACTCTGGCTAGAAATACTGTGTGATGGCTGTGATAGTATGAGTGTCTTTATTTTTAAAGATGTCCATTGGAATCTGACCTATTGGAATTTAGAAGCTTACACCCGCGGAGAATTTACATGCTTAGAGCTACTGCTTTGCTAGAAGGAGGATGGTTAGCTCTTCTGGCAGTTAGAGACAGCCTGGCTTAAGCTTTATTTATTTCTTTATTAATATGAGACAAAGCAATCCAATCTTTATTTTAGATTATTTAAAACATGGCTGTTGGTGAGCCTGGATTTTTCTAGAATGCCGTCTCCTTGGTGGCTTTTGTCTCTGTATCTTATTCCTGCTATGTTTTGTTTCTCTCCATCATGGACTTCGTGCTAAACCACACCGTATGGGATTTGGCATTCCGCTGTGCGGATTACCGATGGGAGATGCCTGGATAATTCCCAGTGCATACTGTTCCCACAGACAACCTGGAAATGGGTGTGGTTGATGCGAGCAGCAGCAACAAAGGTATGAAGCTGAGATTGCCTTCTGGAATGGCAGCTCATCAAAGGGCTAGGAAAATGCATAAAATGAGCAATAAAATTACTTTGAAAGTTTCAGGTTTACTCATTTTACTACTGCAGGAAAACGCTTCTAATGTATATAAGGTAAACCACATTGGTTTATATTGTGGATATAGAACATATTCTTTGAAGAAGTAGATAAGGGGAAATCCCGTCAGAACTCTTATAATAACTGTGCTCCTCCAAACAGGTTATTTTCTTCTGGGAGAATCTTAAGCTGTATTTATTCAGGTTTCTTTACCTGAATTGTTTCCTTTCAGTGTAAAGGATGCAGTAGTTAATCAACTTCCAGGTCTGCTTGGAAGAGGGTTAATTGTTAATCGCTATCACCAATACTCAGAGGTGTCAGAACTAATTTGGTGAAATGCGTTTTCCCTGCAGCAGCAAGCGCTGCGTGTTTTCACCAGCCTGCTGTAACAGCCAGCCATTATACGGCTTTGACGTGAGGCTAAATCCATGAAAACTCTGATCTGTGTTTCAAAAATAGCTCTTAAAACGCTACTGGAATCAAGAAATGCTGCACAGAGCCCTAACACCGGCGTTCTGTACGCCTCCCTAACCGAAGGGAACCCACGGCAGCTGTCACGGGCCTGCGTCCTACCTGTGGGAAGATGCCTGGAGGGATGCAGCAGAGAGAGGCCACGGAAATACAGGTTCTTAAACCACGACTCTCTTGGAAATGTGGAGCTTTATTCTGGTTTACCAGAGGTGTTTATCTTCACTAAAAGTTCAGGTGGTTTATATACCAAAGTCAATGGATAAAAGAGTTGATAACTGAGGCCAAAGCCTGGAAGGCAGATCTTCTCCCTCCCGAGTGATCGTCTGCTCTGTGCGTGTGTGTGTGTCGTCTTTCTGTCTGCAAGATGGACCTTTGATGTTCCCTGCAAGGTGTATCAGTTTCAACACCAGAGATCAAGAGCTTCCCGCTATAAATGAACAGATCAGCTGTTGATCAGAACACTTGCTTGGAGAAATCGTGGGCTGGATCCTGGCACGGATTAACCCAGCTCTCCCCCATCTGAGGCAAGGTGCCACTTACCTCCTGGTGAATGGAGCTGCTGAGGGGGATAAAGCAGCCCTGCCTCCGGTTACTTCTCCCCCCCATTAGCCTCCCTCCCCACAAGTGGAGGAATCTGGTCAGAGTGCCATCTGGATCAAACCCCTCGGATGAAGCCCTCAAGAAGGGCTTGTGAATACAAGTGTGAGCCTAAGCTGCAAGATAGGGTGGTAAGCTGCTCAGGCCTGCCAAAATTGGGCGTGCCTGGAAGCAAAATTTCGTGTGATTAGACAATGGAAAACTTTGAGGTGCCTGGGGAATCCTGGTAGCAGCTGAGAGGGTGAGTGTGAAGATTCCAGTTTTCCATTTGTGTATCTACTGGGATTTTTTTTTTTTTTGTGGATTTAAACCTAGTTGCTTGAAAAAAAGTTGCTGTTTGAGCTCTGCAAAAAAAATATTATATCATTCCATGTCATCAAAACCAGCTCAACTCCCTGAAATCCAATCACAGAAATAATTCGTGATAGTGGATTTAGGTATACGAATGCCATACAGTTCATAGCTGATACCAGTTCTAACACAGGAATGGTTCAACTAGTCTTTGGTTTAGGTTTTTTTCCAGTCTCTCTGTTCAAAAAGACTTAAAATTGAAGGATTAGAAGGTTGTGTTGGATGCATTTTCACATCCAGAGTATTGACAAATCGCCCAGATGTCTCTCTGCTGGACGGATTGACCTGTCTGTGCAGTGACCAGTGGTTTAGAAAGCTGGAATTTCTGTTTTAATGGGAAAGCTGGAGGCTGTGAATATGTATCGTGCAATGCAATACCCAATAGCATACCAGACACCGGGGAAGCTCATTGTGCCTGTAGCTATAATAGTATGTTAAATACCGGCGTTATTAATCTTTCCTCACCTCAAGAAACTTGTAGTCCGTGGATTAATGTGTGATGTATGAGATTTAATTGCTCAGACTTGTAACAACTCAGAACTTAAGATCCTGTTTCCCACTGTGACTTGAGTCTTGAGAAATTGGTTCTGTTTAAAAGCAGCAAATTGTTGTTCCGGTAATGTTACATTATCAATGCCATACCGACGTTCATCTACTGTTGCTTGGAAGGTTGATTTTTAAGGACAGGTATTAGGTGGCAGAAAGCCACTGTAGGTAGGCAACCCCGAAAGCCTTCTGGTCCCCATTCTGTGTGTTTTGCGTGATAACACAATCAATGGCAGAGGTTCCCTATCGAGATGGACAGTCTGTCTGGGTTCTGTGTTGTTTCCCTGTGGTGGTAGGTGCTGCCCATCCAAAAAATCCATCCGTCTGTTGAAGTCAAGGGGAAAGCCTGTGGCAGAGAGCTTTGCTGGTCTGGGATCTGAGTGAGGCTGACGAAAGAACATACCTGGAAATTTATACTTTAGATGAAATAATGATGTTTTTGTTAATCAGCGTGTGCTTGTATGACATACATCAGCACCAGCCCTGAAGGTAAGAAGATGTTTCATAGACGAGTGGAGACCAAGACTCAGACGAGGGCAATGACTCTCCAAAAGTAAATAGCAGCCAGGAGTGATGGTGGGACGGGAATTCCAGAGTTACGGCTTCCCGCACTAAATTTGAATCATGTCAGCACCGTATTCGCAATCTTAAAGAAATTACTGCAATAAAACACCTTAATGTTTATCTTAATGTAGTAAAGAAAGGTGTTTCTTACAATAAAATATGATTATACCTGTGGAAGAAATAATAGTTCCTGAATTAGCTTCAGATGAAGGCAAAGTGTACCTTTATTACATGGTTTTGGCTTTCACGTTGCATAAGCTCAAAGTAGCAATGCTTATTGTTAAGAGTTAAAAAAAAAATTAAAAGGTTAGAAAATTTTTTAAAAGGTTTTGACATTCAATCTGTCATCATCGTCTTCTGAAGAATGCATGCAATGTTTTAAAAAAAAGAAAAAAGGCAAAAGGAGAGGGTTTTGTTGAAGGACATTGATCTCCTTTGGAGTTCTTGTTTGGTTTTCTGCTCATTAAGCTCCTGACATGGAAACAGACTTGAAAAGGCTGAGAACTATGACATTAGCTGTAGCTTTTAGGTATGTCATCAGGTCTAGTAATATAATATATACTGAACTTGATTTATTTTTTTTTTAACAGCAAGAACCAGTATTTGAAAGTCACGCTTTTCTCCTGTGCTTCTCTTCACTTTGAAGTGCACCACCCACTATACCTTCTGAAGGTTTATAAAATAAAATACTTGCAAGGTTTCATCTTAATTTTTGAAAATTTCAGTTTCAGTTCTTCTAGCCTATACCAACAACATTTTTTGTGGCTCAGTGCATATTGTTAAAAAGTGCACAGGACAGGAATGTAGAGAAAATTGGAACAGAAATTTGTATTTGAGAAACAATCGGGTGGATGTAAGCCCAAGTTTTCCTGTTGAATGACAAAAATGATAGACCTCAGTGCAGCAGGGATAGAGAAGAGGTGATAGAAGAAACAGTATGGGAGACATAAATCATGTGCTTTGTATATTTTCTAATTTTAAAAAGGTATAAGGGAACAACTGCATAGTTGTTGTATACAACTGTATAGAGGCTACAGCTATTCATTTATATGATGCCTGTGGTGGCCAAAATGTTTTGCATGTGTACAAATTGCATAGTGGGAGGCATCTGAGTGTTTTTGCTGTATTTGATGTTACTCTGGACTTGCTCAGAAATGTTTTGATGTTTAGAAAAACTGGCTCTTGCACAACTGTCTTTTTTGGGGTTTTTTTTGTTGTTTGGTGGTGGGGTTTTTTTTGGTTTTGGGGTTTTTTTGGTTTTTTGTTTTTGTTTTTTTTTTTTTGACCTTCACAGGCCTCTTACAGGGCAATGCTGGGAGTATTTTGGGGTTTTTTTTGGTTTTGGGGTTTTTTTGACCTTCACAGGTCAAAAAATACTTCCAGCATTGCTTCTTACAGGGCAATGCTGGGAGTATTCGGCATGGTCGTTGGGATACGATTTGTGAATCCTCTCATTATTCCATGCCTTAATTTGTATTATGGACATGGAAGTGAATTGGGGCAATTAAAGTATTTCAAATATGTGCCTGCTTTTTCTTTTTGTGGGGAAAAAACCAAACAACCCCAAACAACCTTTTAGTTTTGAAAAGCCAGCAAATCTTTCCCACAAATTAGATTCTGTTAGATTTTTATTTTGTTGAAATACTGTGTCTACAACCAGGCATCGTGTTTGTAGTGAAACTCATTGGAGTGCAAACGAGGGACGAGGAGCTTTCGCTGGAGTTTGCCAGGGGTGAAGGGGCCTCAACGAGTGTCTGGATGGAGACTGTGAAATTCGAAGAGACATCTGAGAATACGTGCTGAAGCCCTCTTTTTCAATTAACTTGCTCTGAGTGCAAGACTTCAGAACACGTTTGAAGCAGAATTCTGGCCTTTCCCAGCAGAAGCTAAAGGTAACTGCCCTGCACCAGAAAGCAAATTCATGCCTGGTACACAGCTCTCGTTTAGCCTCAGCTTTATATGCTGAGCGTGGCATTGCATGGTGTGGAATAGCCCTGTCCCAGCTGTGTCCCCTCCCAGCTCCTTGTGCCCCCCCCCAGGCTACTGGCTGGTGGGGTGAGGAGCAGAACAGCCCTTGGTTCAGCTGGACAGCAATAGCTAAGGCATCCCTGGGTTATCAACACTGTTTTAGCCATAAATCCAAAACACAGCACCATATGAGCGACTATGAGAAAAAAATGAACCGTCCCAGCCAAAAACCAGTACAATCCTGCTTGCATCTGGTGATATTTTCTTCTAGGTTTCTGTTAATCTCAACATATTTTACGTAATTTTTGCTTTCATCACTTAAAACACCAAGCAAACATTTATTCCTTTTGCTAGGTAACTGCGTGCAGTGCTACTTTGGGAAGAAGGCCTTTTTTCCCCCCCTTCTTCAGCTGTCTACTTCCAAATGTAGTTCCAGAGCACAAAAACAAAGCCGTCTTTCCCCAGGGATATTAGTTGTCCTGTGAAGACTTTTCAGATTCTTTACTCTGTAGTTTCTACTCTCTTGAAGTGTCGGGAATTGATGTAAGCCATGTGCTTGCTTATTGTTTCTGTATTCATTTTCCTACTCATAGAGAAATTGAGAAGTTGGTTATTTTACTGGGTAGGGGTTTTCTCCAAGCCAAAGCATTGTTTGCCTGAAGTGAGCATTAGATAACCCGTTCTGCTTTGCATCAAACACGTATGCGGTCTCCTTCGCTGCACAAAAGGAAACAGTTGTTCTTGAACTCTCATTATTTTCTCCTTGTTTCTAAATTTAAAAAAAAAAAAGCAACCCTTGTTTAAAATAATAACCAATTAAAAAGCGTGCTTCAAATGAAATGCGGTTTGTGTTACTGGGAAAAGAGGGTCCTTACGCTTGATGTGTTTTAAGTGCAATGTGTATGGCCTACAGGTGTTGGATATACAGTAATCCTGCTTGGCTTTGGTCCATTAAATTAGCCACCCTGCTTTCTTTAGCTCGCTGGGAAAATTGCAAATGCATGGGTTTGTGTCTCCTTGGCAGTTCGGAGTTGAGCAGGACATTGATTCTTAGCGGACTTCCAGACAGAGTCCCATTGTTTATCACTAACCTCTGCCAAGAGCTTATCAGATGCTGGGTAATGAGCCCCCTTCCCTTAGAGATGCTTCAGTGCTATAAAGAAACTGGCAACAGTTCTTGACTTTCGTTTCGCAGTAGTCATTTTAAATGAGAAAAGCTTATTCTGTTTTAACTTTTTTTTAATGGTTTCATCTGGTATATTGGAGGACAATTATTAAGTTGGATTTTTGACTCCTGGGCATTTCAAGCATTTGTGTGCGGCTTGTATTGATTTGTCACCATCAGCATTGCATTTCTCAGGTGTGGTGTGGTTCAGGGATGTGTCCTGCCTCTGGAAATACTGGTGTGCCTTTTCCGCATCAACGTGCCAGCTCCGTAGGTGTCAGCTTGGTAAGGAAACTGATTTAGGAAAAACAACCCAAGGAAAAAATCCCCGAACATGACCAAAATGACACGTGAAGATGTGCGTTCTGTGCCCTGTTGTGAGCTGAACTAAAGGCTCGTTGCTGCCAAAAGAGCCTCTAATTTTCCTGCTCTCTGCTTCCTTGTTGCTCCTTTTGCCCCCAGCTCCTGCTGCAGACCATCCACCCGCCTGCTCCCTCCACGCTCGTTTTCTCGTTCATTAGGACCATTCCCCCTGGTCCTATCCCTCCACCCCCTGATCAAGAGCCCCTCCCCATCTCTCCTGTAGCCCCCTTTCAGCACTGGAATTTCTAATGCTTCTGCCTGACTGCCCAGGGTATTCTGATTTTAGGGATTAGATACTTCATCAAGTTTAAAACATTACTCTCACTGACACTATTGCAAGTGATTTCTGAGACTGCAGGTGGGTTAGGCATCTCTTCCTTCCCCCTGGCCTCGCTGGTGTGGTCGAACACGCTGGATACATTCAGTGTGCGTTTTAAGTGAAACATTTCTGGTTTCTCAATTTTAAAAAGCAGCAGAAGGGGCTATCAAGTTCCAAGTTCTTAACAGTTTTTACAAGCCCATCTTAAAAGTTATTAATTAATCAGTATCCTGTAGGAAGCACCAAGTTAGCCGTCCTAGAAGGTGCTGTATTTTGCTGTAAAACTTTGCAAGTGTTTTTTCTTAAAAAGAGATGGGAGATACAGAAGACACAACGCAACCAAGCGAACTTTCTATCCATTTAGAAAAATATTTGAACTACTACTACTTCCTTCCAGGGAAACTGTGATTAATGACCACAGAGCAAAGAAAATTAATCTGTAATGATGAAAAGCTTCATTGGTCACATCACCTGTCTTCAATCCCTCTTCATAAACCAGTACTGCCATGGGATGGGGGAAAGGAAGATCATCTATTGAGAGCCAGTTCCTCCTCACCGCCGCGTACCTACGAGAGAGCTGAGGAGCAGCTGCAGTGGTAAGAGGGCCAGCAGTGAAAAGACTAATTTTTGCATCTGGATAATCAAATGGAAGAGACCCTGGTGTGGTTCAGCCGTATGTAAATGCATTGTTTTTCAGTACAGGTTGTCTTGGCGTTTGTTCTGGCTTGTTCTCTCCAGCTGTGCTTTCGTAGTCGCTCACTGCTCTGGTTTCCTCTCCGTTTGTTTCCTTCTTAGTCCTACAAGTTGTTGATGAATTATATCATCTCCCTGTGTCAAGGGAGATTCGTCTTCATTTAGTTCGCAATTGTGCCTAAGAATATTTCTATTGTTTCTTCCACTTTCTTTGGACTCCAGATTTATGGAAAAGCGCTGACATCCTCAACGAGCAATCTCAGCTGTGTTTCTGTGCCCAGATGCTAATCTGGTCCATGGGAAGCAGTTTCCGTTTTGTTGTTTGCTTGCTTGTTTCCCACTTCAATTTTTTTGCAATATAATAGACTTGTGACATTCTTGGGTATTTGAAGATCTTTAAACTAATTGTGAAAATCCTGTTAATAATTTTACTGGTGTTTAAAGTTACTTTTCTACTTTAAATCCCCTTTTGATGGGGGCTTACAGCCTTCTCTCCTCTACTGTAGGAATACTTCTTCCTCACTCTTTGTTGAGTAACATGGAAAAATGAAAATTAAAATATAATTTTAAATGTAAGAATAAGAAAAGGAATGATCAGAATCACTTCATCTTACTTTCTGTATGTGCATTTAGGTAGATGTATTCTATTCTATAGAATTTCTTTTTTCTGAAGTTAAATTCTGGTCCTATAGAGCTTGATGGGAAGTTTTGCTGTTACTTTCAACAATCAGGAATTAAATTATCTTAAACCCCTTGTTCTTATTGTACAGCAAAAATGAGTTTTTAATTTTTTTTTCCCCCAGCTTTTCTCTTCCATGATTTTCTGGGATATCGTTCTTACCATTTTCTGCTCAACTTTAATTTTAGTTCTAAAATGGAAAGAAAACAATATGTCATTAAAGGATTTTTTTTTCACCCCCAAATGGTAAATTCTGGTAAGATTTTATAAATAAAATATAAAAAATGCTCCTTTTAAAATCAAAGCCACAGAAGTGGCGCGTGGCACAGTGAGAGCAATGCATCCTTGTGTCTGCACGGCAGCTGGGCTGGGGCAGCAGCACGTGGGTGTCCCCCCCAGTGCCGGTGCCGAGAGCTCCAGGATCCCAGTGCCCTGCTGGCAACACTCACCCCCTGGCTCTGGGGTGGGTACAAACTGTATTGCTGGGAGCTGGGGTTGGAGATGGGAGCACAAAGAGGGTAAAGTACAGCAACTGGGCTGTGGAGGCATAATCTTCAGCCTGAATAAGGTGATCTAATTATTACTTTATTGTAATTTATGTGTAAATTCCCCTCTATTTGTATTTTTTTTCAAATGGTGCAAGGGCAATGAAGAGTACTCAGGGTGACGTAGTTAGTAACAGGCATTGGGGTGTGAGTTAGCAAGTGCCTCTTCAGACAAATGAAGACCACTTCAGCATAGTTTGTGGTGCAAGAGGAAACATTTTGAGTGATATTTCCCCTTACAGGGAGAGAGAGGAGCAGACTCAGAGCGTGTCCCTGATTACTCTGTCCATGTTACCTTTAGTGCACACATCCCCCGAGAGCCAAGTCAAATCTCATTAACTGCTTTGAACAGTCGTTACCCTCTTCTGTGAGTGAGTACTGGATTTCTTTGAATGGCCTTCATAGGCAGGTCCTGTTTTAAAAAAATGGTCACTCTAGATGTCCTCTCTCTATAAAAAAAGTGAGAAGTCTCTTTCCTTGGCTCAGTAGCTGACTAAACAAAATAGAAAGGAACAGAGCAGACTATTTCAATGTTGGCAGATATTAATACAGCAGAACAAAGGAGGCAAACACCACTGGAGATTACAATCTAGGCTTCAGGTTAGTCATATTTTGCTTTTTCACTGCATATTTATTGCAAATTTAAGGCCCACCCAGCAGCTGGAAATTATTCAATAAGTCTTGCTGCAATTCCACGCAGCCTCAGCCTGGCTGAACTGGGGACTTGTGCGGTGCAGTCTTCATTCCTCCATTTTATGCTGTGTGTTCCCATGTTTTTGTCTTCAGGTCTGCAACCAGCTGGACCTGGACAAAGCTGTTTCAGCATGCTTCAAGTGTCAGAAACCTCCTTTCCCAAAAAAAGTTTGCTTGGTGCGCTGAATGTGGGGTAAGGTGGGTGCAGAGCCAGTGCCCAGGAGGGCGTAAGGCTCCTTTGGCTCCTGTCTGTTGTTCAGTCACCTACTTGAGCCACAACTGATTATTTATGAATTCATTTCTTACACTAGGGCTTCTCTACACAATCCTCTCTGATGAAAACGATGGCTGGGGAAGGGAGCTGATAGCCCAGCGCTCTCATGGGTTTAGCTGTGCAGCCAGCAAATCTTTGCCTCACTTTTATTTGGGACCAGAACCCATGATCACACACTTGTGAGTGTACACCTGTCTGACCCCGCAAGAAATAAGATTCAAGCAGCGTGGCACTAGGTTAAGCGTTAAAATACTCGCTGTGCGTGGTTCAGCAAGCTGACGGTTGTGAATGTGACCCTCCCTTATTAATTGCTTAGTCCTTGCAGTGGACAGGGTCCTTGTTCTTCCTGAGTTTCCTTCATCTGAGTCGCCACTTCTTCTCTCAGGGTTGTGTATCTTTTCACGTTGGTGGCTTTTCCAAATCTTTGCAGTTACTGAGTTATTAAACCATCAGTCTCATTTCTGCACCGTGCGCTTTGCTTTTTTCTGACTTTTTTTTCTTTTTGGCTAAATAGCCTCTGTACTTTCTTGCATAAGGACTAATGACAGTAACCACGCTCAGCAACAGTGTCTGCAGCATAATCAGCTCAAAATCACAAGCCTGCACCTCACAAACTGTTTGTTTGGGCCAAGCCACATAACCTGCCATAAATCTGCAGCCACAACCCCGCGGGCTTTTGCACAGTGCAATTTGCATTCATCTGTGTCTAGTATGTGTATCACCTCGGTGTCTAAATGCAGGCGTACCTGCGCAGTATTTATTGATCTGTTACCAAAGCACGTGAGGAATGCAAACCAGCTACCCGGGAACCGGCTCGGAGCAGCAGGGAAAAGAACATGGTTTATTTAAAGACAGACTGCTTGGGGGGTGAAGTTCACAGGTAGCTTTCTGACAGCATAAAACAGTAACCACGTTGTCTGTTCCGGCTCGTTCCTGCGCTGTTTGCATAGGCATTTATACAGCTGCAAAGTGAACCCAGCCGGGAGAAGGAACGTGGCTGGAAAGCAATCTTTTCTGGGTTTATTTTTAACCTGCAGCTATTCCTTCAGTTTGGTTCTCGGTGTGGCCACACACGCCTTCTGGGGGGCGAGGCGGAGGTGGGAATGAGCAGTTGGGGACTGGCAGGTGTTTAAGAAGTAGTTTAAGAATAATGCTGCCCAGTGTCTCACCTGCAGGCCCAGGAGCTGTTATCTCCTTGCTGCTGGCTGCAGGCATCTTCCGAAGCCTGGCTGCCTCTCCTCGCATCCCTCTTCGACCTTTCACCGCTGCCCTGGCATGTGTCCGACCTTGGCACGAGGCACAGCAGGATGCTGAATGGCTGTGTTAGTACTTAAATTCTGCAGGTGTGGGTGGTGCTAAATATAATTCTCCATCCAGATGCTTTTTAGGCAAAAATTCGTTGTGCTAATCTTTAGGAATCTGTGTACAATTTGTTTTTTTACATTTCCTGTGAGATTTGTTTTTTCCCCCCTCCACTGCCCAAATGGTGTTAAGAATGTGGGGTAAGAACAGAGAATTAATTTTTTTTTTCTTTCTATTTTCTTCTGGGCTTAGGTTTTGTTTTGTTAGGTTATGCAAAACTAGATGCATTTGGTATTTATTAAGATGCACAGATAAACAAACCAACCCCCCCGAAAATTCTGAATACATATGCTGGCTGGTTGTTTAGAAGCAGAGGATGTCTAAGAGATTTTTATATTGGAGATGGAGGAAAAAAAACCTCTGTCAGCAACATAATGGGAGAAAATGTCACACTTGTACAAGATCCACAGCAGAGCGTTAGTTTTTTAGCAGCTGTGACAGTTATCATGATAGCTAAAGCCTTGAAACTTCTGTTCAGCGTTTTTTCCAAGCAAAACATCGCACTTGAAGCAGAGAACTCTGACAACAGTCATACTTCTGTAAGTAAAGGGATTATGAAACATAAGCATTTGGGTGCTGATTTTTGTACTGTCTGTCAAGCCTGAGTAAGCAGATGTATAGCAGTTTTTATACTTTACATCCAAGATTAAGTTTAGGTTGACTTTCAGAATGGAAGGTATGTAGGATATGCTTCTAAAAAGAAATTTCTAAGAAACCCCCACAACATCTGGTATTCAGCAGCAGCTGCTGAGCAGAGATTTCTAGCTGCTGACACTGCTGGGTTGTTAGAGGAATTAGATCCATATTGTCTCAGTAAAGTAAGAATACTATTTCTATGTCCTGTATAATATTTTTAGAGTATAATGAATTTAAAAAAGGAAAAGATTTTGATGTTAAAATACATCATGTATGTATGCCGTCAGCCCAGAACACAAGTTCAGCAGAGGCAGGGCCGGGGTACCTGCTGGCCTTTCTGCCACCGTACCTTGCCGTCATTGTGCTGCCCCTCGTTACCTAACCTACCTGCTCCATTTTTCGGCTTTTAGTGGGGTTTCATGTCATATTTGCTGTCCCTACAGAAGCTATCAAGATAACACTAAAGATTTATGTGAAAATTAATGCTGTTTTTCTGTTTGCACATTAATACTCTCCAAATAATAAGCTGTTTAGAAGCCTTGAGAGCTTCTGCAGCCTTTGTAGGTGGCACAGAGTTATTTCAGACATTTTTTTCTATCCCTTATCGCCTCAGTAGATGTGTTGGTTGATGCTGGTCATATGCCTCTATAGTGACAAGTGTTGAAAGGAAGATGAAGACACGGAGTAAGTAGTTTCCAAGGCTTGTGATCTTTTTCTTGTCCAATTTGTGAATTATAGAGAACGCCAATTGTCACACTTTATGTTTGTGATTCAGAAGTGTCCAAACCCTTCCCAGTAGGTTATCATGTCTTCACTCAAGTAGCAGTTGCTCTCTGTTCAGGAATTTATATTCTCTGGAGCATCATCTCGTATCTTCTTTCTCTTCCATCCCAGACTGCTGCTCCTTCCTCTCACCTATTCATTACAGGAGGGGTTAAAACAGTGGAACCTGAAAATGGGAACTCCTGTAACCTGACAATAACTAACTCCTTGACTTTGAGAGAGGGCAAGAAGAATATGGGGAAGAGAGGAGTGACACCAAAAGCGCAGGAAGCTTGGTGTCAGAATCAAGTGAGAAAGGGAAGGAAGCTTTTGGAGACCACAGCTACAAAATGCTTGATGGGTCATTCACTCCTCCTCCTTCACCAAGATTGCCAGCTGTGGAGGCTTGGTGTCAGTACGGACGGCAGCCCTGCAACTTGGAGCAAAATAACAAATGATTCTGTCAGTTTGTGGAAGGAGCACTTGCTGAGGAGCATTCCCTTGTCCTCTCCACATGTTTTACCAGTTAAGAGCCACTCACAAGAGAATCGTTCCATGTGTTTTCTGTTCAAGGCAGCTTTCCGAGCCCTGGAGGTATTCGTGATACAAAGCAGGAGAACTTTCACGTGGATGGGATTCTTAAGCTATATTTATAATTAAGTTAGGATTATTTTTTTTTCACTCCACCCCTGTTTTCCCCACCCTACCCTTTCAAGCCTTTGAAGAGAGGCCAGCCATCTGGTATGTCTGTCAGAGTTCTCCTGTTTTCTGGAGTGCTTCCAGTGTCGGAGATTTCTGGCAGCTTATAGAGTTTTATCGAATAGGCACCGTGAGATGATCTCACCAGCAGAACTGCTGCATCCTTGCTCTTCTCTGTGTCGCCAGAATAAAGCAGAGAGGCAAACAAACTCACATGATTTCCAAACTGGAAAATGGAACCAAAACATTACTGGGATGAACTGTGTACATGTGGGTGTGGATGTATTGTTTGACTGTACATGAAAGTGTGCAGTGAGCGTTTCGGCTTTCTCTTGGTGCTGTACTAAGGCTGTTGAATGCCCTTGGTGTGCTACAGCTGAAGCAAGCTGGTAGAGATCCTGCATATTTTTTAAACTTGTTTATTCTGAGCAGCTGTGAAAATGGACAAAGAGAATTATACTGGCTTTGGCCCAGTTCTGTACCCGTGCTAATCTCTGACTAGCGGTCAATCCCAGCCCTAACTGGATTGAAGTGCATGTGAGTTTATCAGTATGAGTCCTCGTGATCATCCACTGCATGCTTTTGCTTCTATTCTATAGGAAGCCCCCTTGGTACTTAATTTTTCTGTAGTTAAACCATGGACAAAATAATCCTTTTTAGCCAATGCGTGTCAGGGCTGGTTGATTAAATCCTGGCTATATCTGTTCTTTAAGGAATACAAGTAATGACACTAAGTTGTGTATCAGATTTTGAAATAGTCTGAGGTTTGTGTAACGTTTGACTGGGGGTTTCAATGAATTTGCTTCATTTGAATGTAACATTGAATTAATATCTGTAAGAATATGTCATTTATGGCTGTCAACTAACACCTCCCAGTCTGTCATGGAGTAGTGTAAGATCAAATATGTTTAAGGTAGGCAGTTATTCTTTCTATGATGGAAGAACGAAAAGGCCAGTGACTTGCCTTGGGTGGTAGATGGTTGTAGTGGAGCGGGAAATTGGGTCCATATCTTTCAGGTCTTAGCCTAGCAATAATATGGACATTTGTCCTTGCTTTGTGTGCTGCTCAAAGCTCCGTCAACGGATTTTTTTTTTAGCGTACTTAAATCTTACGATGAATAATGCTAATGACTCATGATCTTTTGTCTTTGGAATCAATTCTGGCGAGGATTGTACAACAGTTAATTAATTTTCTTGTCTCTCTTGTCTTGTAGTTATTGATTACTCAGATTGCTTTTGAGTAAGCTGTTCTTGGTTCAGCTTAACCAGTCCTTTACATGCCTTATCTCTTGTCTTTGACTGGCTCAGTCTTGTAAGTACACAGTATTTTTTTTTTCTCCAAATGTGGCTTCATTCTTAAGGGTTTAAGCTATGAAAACCTCATGCATAAACTGGGTGAGTTAACTTTTGACCCCATTTTGGCTAACAGTAGCAACCATCAGCAGATGGAGAACTTTATCTCTCCATGGCACTTTATAGTGTTTACATGGTGTCAGATAAGAGCTGGAGGAATTCTGCCCCTTATTGTAGCATCACTTCACTCTGTTTGATGCGGAATTGTTTTGTTGGAATAAAAAAATACTTAGATTGCTGCATAGGGCAAAGTATGTGTTACATTTTTTCTCCCAGATTCACACTTCCTCCTATGTGGAAAACTAGAATCTTTTATATTCTCTTCTTGGCTAAGGAGTTTCTTTTTTACCTAAAAATAACTTCCACCATGCTTTTATCGTAGTTATTTGTGGTTGTGATGCAGTTGGCTGACTGTGTTTTGAGTTCTTTGGAATAGGCTAATGAGTATTTAAACTGGATTTTTTTTTTAAGGGCTGCGTTCTAGATCTGGCAGATGAGCTAAAGACCCCAAATAGGCTTCAACCGTAAGTTTTACCTCCACCGTTGACAGGGAGAACTGAGGGCTGGATGTGGAGCTGCTGCTTTGCTCGCTATGGGGTAACCGTTGCTGCGTTTTTGTGTCTGAATTTTGTGAATTGCTATTTTTCTTCTGCACAAGACATGGTAGAAGCATGCGATTTGCATGGTGAATGGGCAATGTGAATGTATTGCCGCTTTGTTGTAGCTGCGATGAGAACAGCGGCGAGCAGATGTCCTTGACTGGAGAAGTCAGAGACCTGCCCAGCGGAGGAAAGTCCCTTAGATCTGTCCCCAGGCCCGTGGGCTGAGATCCACATCCGTGTGCATGGTTAGGTCTGTTGCAAGTCTTTTCCTAACTATATCCCTGAAATCATCCGCCTGTGTTTCAGACCTGCAATCCACTCTTCAATGCCATCATAAAGAGTTCAAATTAAAGGTCAGACACAGACACTTCTTGTGGTGGAATTACAGGATGAAGCCAGTGGGGTGATGCCCTGCGAGACGTAAAGCTAGGAAACATCAAAGAGGTAATTCACACCGGTGTGGCAAGTGCAGGAAGCGACATAGGGGTAATAATTGCAAATTAGCGTAGTGCTCTTGGGCATTGGAGCTGAAGCCTGTTCTTGCACCCATTTGTATATCATCCGATCTGACCAGATCGGCAGTCTTCCCTGCAACTGGGAGGATTTCAGGGTCATTCATCATTTTTTGAAAGACTTTTTGTTGTTGTATTTAACTTTTGTTCTCATTTTGCATTAAAAACCTTATCATACTGTATCGTCTTGATATGTTAGTGGAAGAAGGTTTTGGGTGAAAAAAACCCCACGGCGCTGGAGAAATCTGGAAGCAGTTATCACCAAAGCTTAATGCAACTTCTTGTTCTTTCTGGCTTGCAGGAATTCAACGGCAGTGGAAATAGGTCTCTCCTTTTCTGTTCTGTAAGATTTTGCTGCAGCCTAGGGAAGCTCTTGAACTCTGCAGGATAACTGCCCGTGCCGGCAGGCTGATAACCCCACTGACTGCACGTTGGTGCTGCTCTGCCACCTTAAAAATAACTCAGGGGATCAAACCCTCAGAAGTTTAACAAAAAAGTCTAGACTTAAGGACGTTTACGGTAAATATTTGTTGACTGAAGGCATACATGTGGGCAATATCATAAGCAGACAGCATAACAATTATCTAAAGGGGTACCCTGCTTGTTTCTTTCATTAGAGGCTTAAGCAACCAAGGATTTGGGGAGAGGATGGAGAGAGGGAGACAGGGCAGGAGGAAAGTAGTATCTCTTTTTGCAGTGTGCTCTTAGTCAGCTTTTAGTTTTTCTTTCTTCTGCTAACCTACATGGTCTTTTCTAGAATTATTTTTTTTTACCTATCTCAGCACCTTTCCACTCAATGGTTTATCTTGGCTGCGATCTGTTTTGTTAAACAAACACAAGTGCCTTTTGTAGACTCTAATCAGTGGCTGTGGTCAAATGGTCTGTTTAATTTTTATTAAGATCACATAGCTGAGTTACAGATTTATCCCTGCAGTACAGGCACATACCGTGTAGTGTTGTCTATTCCCTTACCTTTTGATACTTGGGTACCACATATGGCTGCACGTATCAATATAACTATTTTAAAAGCTGAAACTCTGTTCCATCAGAGCCAGAGGTAGTGACCAGATGCACATTAAGGTTGTTTCTGTTCCACAATCACTGAAGGCCATTCACAGTAGATAAGTGAGAGCACAGCATCGCAGCAAGAAAGTTCTCTTATTTCAAAGGACTGTTGAACTTCTTTTTTCCTGTAATAAAGTTTATTGCTTCCTATATATTTGCCTGGTGTTAGGGAGGGGATAGCTTTCCACTTGCTGGATAATTTAGTTCTGTAAAATTCTTCAGCTTACACTTGAAGCTCTAAAATTTGCTGATTCAGCTCACTTTCTAGATTCTCCACCAATTAACTTGCTGTGGCCCTTCTGTCCATCTTTTTATTTCATTGTCTTGTGAGCCTTATTGATGCCACGCATCCTGCCGTTCTTCCCCCGATTTCCCTGCTCCTGTCACCACACAGTGAAGACTTTTTGCTAACCTCTAGTTTTCAGTGCAGTAATAATTGATGAAGGGTTGTTCTTTTTGAACCTTTCCCTGTTTGGGGGAATTAACACTGTAGCTCAGACACAAAGTTTTGCTCCAGGCTGACACTTGGACTGGAAGATCTGAGTTTGAAAATGTTTCATTTATGTTCTTCTTTTGTTTATACACAGCTGTAAATCCTTGAAGTAGACAATTTTCTGTTTGTGTCAACTTCTGCATAATCCATGCAGCATGTTAGAAGTATCAGAGTGAAAGTAATAAGCTACAGGTTGGCCTCTGAAACTCTTTATTCATCTGTTGATGTTCACAGAACATGTTTTGAGGAATTGCCTGATGTGCAAGTAGGACTCGTTCTCAACTGACAGTTTCTGAGTCATTTCACCTCATTCGCAGGTGTGTTTCTAACCTATGAATAGTGGGTGTATTGCATGACCTCCGTTGGGAAAATTAATATAGCTAACAAAGGGAAATGGAGTGTGCTGTTAGCAGTAATGAAAATTTAATTTCTCCTTCAGTTTAGGAATGAAGTCTGGTCAGGTTGGAGTACAGGGCTTGTGTATGTATATGTCTGTCTGCCCTCCTCCTTGCAATGCGTACCCGCGCTTTGTGTAGTCATTGCTTTTCCCTTGAGTTCAGAATATACGCTATGAACCACAGAAATGTGCAGGGGACGATAAAGGTAAACAAAGATCTTCAGCTGCTAGTCAGGGATGTGGCAGACAGCACTAAAATTGTGGCAGGCGCGGGGCGAGGACGCGGAGAATGGTCAGTCGTGGTTTGTCACAGTGCGGGGACAGGATGCCATAAAATGGAACAGGCAGCTGGTGTAAAACAAAGAGGAGGAAGTACTTTGTCCAAAGGTACGTGTTTGCACTTTGCAATTTACTGTCATAGGACGTTGTGATTACCAAAACTCCAGATGGGTTCAAAACCCGTCGGTGATAACCCACGGACAGTTCAGTTAACCGGGGCAGGGTCGGCAGTTGGACACCGAGGTTTGTACACCATCTCTGCCCCAGAAAGTCCCTGAATCGCAGCCTCAGGAAGTGAGGGTGAATATATACGGGAGGAATTATCCCTGTAAGCTGAGATGTTCGTGTATTCTTCCCTGAAACGACTCGTTGCTGGGCAGTTTTGGAGAAAAGAGAACTTCATAGCTCCTGCTTCAGAGCAGGGTTCTGAGCCATCTCCCAGACAACACTTCCTTCTTTACAGGGAAGAAGCCTGACAGAAAAAAAAACTTTTAAAAATGTATTATCTAGTGGGAGAAAGTAAAATGAAAAATCGCCTGCTCTCACCTGTTCAGGGAGAGTATTGAAAGACATGCTGAAATACTTAGGAATTGTCAGTCCGAAGAGATAGTCATTAAATCAACCGAAATCCGACAAATCCTCCAAAATGCCATGGCCTGACATCTGGTTCCCTTGTGCTTCTTTCTGCCCTTTTCACATTGCAAGTGCTGAGGGAGATCTGTATAGCCTGGTGAA
>NW_010106403.1:0-2421 GCF_000699245.1 Pterocles gutturalis | reverse complement strand
GACTAGGAATAATAATAAATAAAGGTATGCAGTAGTTTTTGTTAGAGGCTGCAGTGTTTTCTTACTAGCGTTTATTTTCTTACTAGCATTTGGGGTTTTTTTCTTACTAGTGTTTGGGGTTTTTTTCCCGTTACTGGTGTTTGATTGTTGGCTTTTTTTTTTTTCCTTACTGGTGACTTTTTTTTTTCTTGCGTCTTTCTTTCCAATTTATCCTGGCGCTAATTTGATAATGACCAACCTGCCTAAAATACACCCAAGGTTACACAAAGGATTTCTGCAAGGCTCCGAGTAACCTTCTGAAAAAGCACATGGTGCCTTTGATTGTGAAGAGTTAGAATGTGAGCTCCCGGACACAAAAGGAATAAGATTTCTTCTTTCCCCCAGTGAATTGCTTTCTGTTTAGAGGGGAACAGTAGTAAGGCAAGTTTTCATCTGTGTTCATTTCTATGGATAGCTTACTCAAATGGCATCTGATAGTTCTTGGAACTGCCCCGTAGCGTATGAAAAGCACAATAAAGAGAAACGGCGACAATAAACTATTTATTCACCCTTTACGTTGAGTCGTGCACCTGTTTTGAAATGCAGCGGGCAAATGTTGCCTGGGTTGCACATAGTATTTTATATGTGTTTGAGCTGGTAAACTTTATCAATAGTCAAAGTCCGTTTGCTGCGGATGGATGCAGCACGGGGTGTCTGCGCCTCTGGGAAAGGGGGTTTAGCAGGCTATGTGGAAATGCATGGGAGGATAGAGGGGAAAAAAAAAAAAAAAGGGAGGTAGATGGAGCATTTGACTCTTGAATTTGTGCTCAGTCCCCTCATGCCAGTTCATAAATCTCTGAAAAAAATCTGCTGCAAAGCAGATATTTCAGATGCAGAAATTGGCATTCACTTCTAAAGTTCAATATTTGCTTTTATGTTTTTACTCAAGGTTGTCGTACCTGCAAGAGATTTATTGGGTTTAGTAAAGTAGGGTGTTGGTTTTTTTTCCTACTTTTGTAGTGCGTTTCAATTTAGCATTACTCTTCATTTGGGAACAGGAAATGAAGGAAACAGAAAATTTGCCAACTTTAATTTGTCAAATTAAATCTTACACATTGCAGGCAATATGTAGAGTAAATAATCGCCCCACCCAGAGGCATCCTTATGGCTCCTTCTTACCCACGGCCAGTTTGTTCCAGAATGTGTTGTTGTCTTTGGGTAGATGACTGCAGAGGCAGAGTGTCTGCTTCGTCTCTACTGCTCTTCTAGTTGGATGAAAACTGTCTTTTAGTTCAGATTTTAAATTCCTTCCCATGTTTTATTTTATTATTCCACTGGCTTGACTGAAAGAAGGAAGGCGGGAGGCTTATCAAGTATTAGGCTTTGAGAATCCAAGCAGGAGTACCCAGAAGCTAAAGATGGTTTCTTCTCAGAGAGGACTTCAGAGATGTGAAGGTGGGAGAGACCATTGGAAGTGTAAATCGCCTTGCTGTGCTTGGAAAATGTCACGGAGAGCTGGGATGGTACTGAACAGAAGCTCTTCTGTCACTTTAATTATAAAGTTCTTACATAACTTCCTCCAGCAAGTGAGAAAATTTAACTGCTGTGATAGCATCACACTAGAGAGATCGGGGGGGGGGGGGGGAGAGAAAGAGCTGAGAAATGGGAAATGTGTGTCAGGGGAAGGGAACATTTGTTCTAGACAAAACCAAGACACTTGGTTGCTCTCTTTAGAACAAAGACCACAAATCACACCCACAGTCTGGGGATCTCTGCAGTGTGAAGAGATGAGAAGAGGCACCCCTGTCCCTTTGGTGGTGTCGGGACTGGATTTTTTTCTGCAATGGACTTTTACCTCTTTCCTTCCAATATTCAGGATGCTACTGAGTTGAGGATGGGACTCTTCAGGATGGTTCAGATTTGTAAGATAACGAGTGTTATTATTAAATTATCACAGCAACTGCCAGGGAGATCAGTGGGAGCTAGTGCTGCAAGAAGTGAAGGGGTGAGCTTGGTGCTGGTCCTGGAAAGGCTGAATCCCCGCCTTCTTCACTGCTTCCATTCCAGCTTTAAAAAAAAAAAAAAAAAGGTGACACTTTAGTGAAAAATATTATGGAAAAAAATGCCATGAAATGCTACACGTCTGTCCTGGACAATGATGAAAAGACCAGAAATGATGGATGTTTGGTTTTTTTTTTCTGAATCCTGGGAATGTTTCCTTTGCTACTATAATATTCAAGGTTCAGCCTCTAGCAAGTGAAACAAGTACCTGCAGGATGATCTACGCATTTTGTCGTTAAGTATAGGCTAAAATTTCTTTTTTTTTTTTTTTTTCTTTCAGCTGCTATACATGGTGATGTGATTCTGGTTCTAGAGCATGGATGTTTATGGTGAAGAGAAATGCGAGAAACCATGCAAAATTAATTCTCAATTAATTTTAAT
>NW_010106402.1:0-611 GCF_000699245.1 Pterocles gutturalis | reverse complement strand
AATTTGGCACCAGATCCCAAATCCTCGGTCAGTTTTTGGTGCCGGATCCCAAATCCTCGATCTATTTTTGTGCCAGATCCCAAATATTTGGTAAATGTTGGCACCAGATCCCAAATCCTCGGTTGGTTTCGGTGCTGGATCCCGGAGCTCTGGCCAGTTTTGGGTTGGGTCCAGATCACGACTATTTGGTCAAATTTGGCACCAGATCCCAAATCCTCGGTTGGTTTTGGCACCAGATCCCAAATCCTTGATCGGTTTTTGTACCAGATCCCAACGATTTGGTGACTTTTGGTGCCAGATCCCAAATCCTCGACAGGTTTTGGCGCTGGCTCTGGTTCCCCACTGGATCCCGGCTCGATCCCGTCACCGGATCCGTCCCCTTCAGTCCATCCCGGCGCCGGATCCCAGCTCCGGCGTCAGCCTCCTGGCACCAAGACCCGGCGTCACCGTCACCGTGCCGTCACCAAGACCCGATGTCACCAAACCGGTGCCACCGTCACCCAGCGTCACCGCGCCATCCGCCGCCACCCCAGCACCATCCGTCGCTGGCTACGCCGTCGCTGCCGGTGACACCGCCTGTTGCCGGCTGAACATCAACGGCCGAGCCCGGT